>NC_090873.1:39739714-39764714 GCF_036669935.1 Montipora foliosa | reverse complement strand
CATGGAATCGAGGCGTTTTGGGATAAAACTTCAAGATCATGGAAGGAAACAAGGGAAACTATGTCTGTAGTCCTTTCGGAAAGCGATATTCCCGGTTCCTCTTTAAATGGAAGAAATCCATCGGAGCTGAAAAACGACGAGTTACGTTTTTGGCTTAAATGCCGTGATGATCCCGCCAAAGGTTTACGCACAAAAGCCCAACTCGTTTAGCGGTAAGCTTGTATTGTTCGATCGATGCATCCATTTGACACAATAACCTTTGAAATTAATATACTCTTTTGTGTTTCTAAGCAGTAAGATAGTATTCTAAGATCAATGTTTACATTTGACACAATTAATCTGTAATACTCCTTTGCGTTTCTGAATAGAGTTGAAGAATACATCAGTCAAGGAAAGAACGGTATTGTTGTTGATCCTGATCCAAATTCACTGTACACGAAACGAAAACTTGCCAAGCAGAGTGATACTGCTGGGCAAAATTACGTATTACCAACTAGTTCCAGTAGTTCTGCTGTCGCTTCAAGTTCGGAGCAAACGGTGAATTTTCCAAATCATGGCTGGGGCAATCGCTTAGCAAAAATGCCGCTTTTGACCAAAGCTGAGATGAATCGATTCATTGAAAAAAGTGGCAAACACCTAGGAAGCAGTCACCATTCCGTACCGACCAGCTGGAGAAAAGCAAAAACTTTTTTAGAGGACGAATATCTTAAAGATGTTTAATGCACAAGTGATGAAACCCACTTTTATTTTCGCTGCAGATGTTATCATTCCTTCAGGAAAAACGACGAACCGCATGTTCTTAGGGTTGCATTATGCATTCTATCAGGAGACGTTGTGCAATCAACGTGTTCTTGCGTTTCAGGGAAAACTGGTTACTGTAATCATTCTTTGGCACTGATGCTGAAAATGTGCAAATATGCCGACAATCCAACTGAAGCTTGCACGTCAAGGCTCCAAACCTGGCACCGAAAGGGGAGGGGGGACACTATTGTATCAGAACCAGTTATGGATTTAATTTTGAAAAAAACCAAACTGAGTGACAGTGAACCTCGAAGAGAGCCTGGCTTGAAGTGTCTACTTTATGAAGCAAGAAATAATGTCGCAGTCCAAGAGGCCAAAGAAACTAGATTTAAGGACACTTTAAGGGAAATAAATCCTAAAATGGGATTAGCAAACGTCTCAAGCAATCATGATAACTTGGTTGATACTAAGTATGGGAAAAGCCCTGTAGGATCCTTCTCAAGCTATCAGCTGTCGCATACTGAGTCAAACTTTGATGTTTATATTAACATTGAACCTGCAGCTCAGAGAATTGATAGACACAAACAATCCTCAAATAAATCAGTTTCCTCGTTTCCCTTTACAAAACCAAGGAGAAAGTGAGGAACGTAACCTGAGTGATGATAAAAAGGAGTTTGTTAACCGACTAAAGTTGGACGAGGATGAGATTAACGCATTAGAGGGCGCCACAAGAGATCAAGCCAGTAGTGAGCTGTGGAGATCCGAAAGTCGATTCCGGTTGACAGCTTCAAATTTTCACTTAATTTCTCACCAGAAAAGAAACCATCAAAATTTTGCTAACACTCTTATACATCCCAAAGCTTTCACTTCAAGTCATACAAGCCACGGGATTAAGTACGAGCCAGAAGCAATACATGCCTACATGAAACATATGAACAATAGATCAATGCCAGTTTATGTTTATAAATGTGCCCTTGTTGTGTCCCAAAAAGAACCAACCCTGGCCTGTACGCCTGACGGGAAAGTAATCGATCCAGGTTGCACAGAACCGTTTGGATTACTCGAAGTAAAATGTCCTGAGACGAAGTTTCTTGTAACGCCACTAGATGCTTGCTCTGACAGCAACTTCTGTTGTGAAAACGTTGATGGACAGTGCAAACTGAAAATTACCCGCCCCTATTATGCACAGGTACAAGGTCAAATGGGAATTACGGGTGCCAAGTGGTGTGATTTTGTGGTGTACACCAAGAAGGGAATGTCAATAGAAAGAATCCCCAGTACTGGCATGAACTGGAAGGCAAGCTACTTTTGTATTGGGCTTGATGGAGGTTTCTTCTTGGGGTTTCACGAGCATACATCCCCCATCCATCAAACCACAGGCGTATATGTCAGTTGACGAAAACAATGTTGTTGCTAATGATGTTGTTATGCTAACAAAACCTTTATATGTTTAACACGAGTCTATACAATCAACAGGAAGTAATAGTTATTTAATGTAGACAAGAAAAGGGCAACTGATACAACTGATATTTAGTCATATTTTTGTAACTGCAACAAGATTGTTCAGAGACTAAAAACTTCGAGTAGCCAGTGTTTGTGATTAGGTCGTGAGTCCTCCGATTATTAATCAGATAAAATGGGATTCTGAACGTTACATAAGAAACAGTACTACAAACCGTCCACATTTGGCTAACTAGAGGAATTGAAGTTAACTGTGTTATTCTGTCCCAAATGTGGAAAATTTTAATTTTATTAATAGCTCTCTCTACATGTATACGTAAGGAAGCAATGACTTGTGTTTTAACCACATCTTCGGCTGGCATTTGCTGAGACTGCCCAAGAAATGGGGGAATATTCCAAGAGACTCCCAGAGGGAGTAGGTCTTCAACTGTGAAACCTTTGTCGGCCATTACGTCGTCACCTTCATTAAACGGTAAGTCTAGGATGCCACTCCTTTCAACAATCTCTCTGTCCGAGATACTACCAACGTAAAGCTCACTTATGAATGTTATTGCTCCCGAAGGGGCTATTCCAATAAGTCCTTTCAGAGTGGTGTGATTCTTGTACGAACTGAATAATCTGCTGTTCAGGAGCAGGCTGCTTGGCATTTGGCATTTTATCTCCGTACAGTCAAGGATAACTCGTGTCTTGGGATATTTAGACTTGAAATCTTCAGGCATAGATTTATCAACTTCCTCTCGGTTGGGCCAAATATTTATAGTGCCAAAACGAAGATACATAAAGTTGATCCAGGAAACAAAAATCCTGCTGACTGTTGGCTGAGAGATGCCAAATAAAAATGCCAAATGTGCCTCATTAAACCCCTGTCGCAATCGGCACATGACTAAAAGAAATTCATCTTCGGGTTTCAGAGTTCTCTTTCGCCCAGGTTTGTTTTTCTGATTGTCCCCATCGCATTGATGTGCCGGGACCTTTTTGTCGGTCGAACGCCAGTAGCGGATGTTTTGTCCGTTTTCCCCTGGGTTTAAGTATACCAGCGTAGCCTGGAATGTCTGCAAGTTTGGAAACCCAGTGTAAAACGAAATAGATTCATCTCCAGACAGATTATCTATGCAAAACATGCGTGACTTTGATTCTTTGTTCTCCTCGAGTTGACGCTTAATTTCTGCCTGGGCATTTCTCAATTGGGCTTCTGTATTTCCGAGTTTCTCTTTTAAAACTGATACTTCCTCATCTAACCACGCAGTTTCCTCTTGAGCTTGTAACAACTGGAATCGTAATGACTCGCATGAATCTTGTGATTCAGTATTTGCAATTTCAGCTGTTTCGAGAGAAACTGTATCGTCCGCTTCGGATGTTACGTCGCTGCTTACCGTGAATGATTCTCCCGTGAATGATTCTTCCAGTCGATGCTTGCCCTTCTTCGGTGAAAATCTTGCAGACGGCGGCGGTCTCTTTCGCGGTGAAGTGCGCCATGCAAATTTCGAAGGAACTGCGGTGATGTCGACACTCGTCTTCTTTCCTCCAAGGCCTTTTTTTATTTCGCTTTCACGAAAATGCAGTGAGCAAACTTTTGTCATTTCCGTCAGTTTGAATTTCGTTCCATCCTCTCTTCGAATCTTCTGCAGCCATTGAGCTCGAAGGTTTGGATCTTTCGGAAAATTGAAGAAGCAGACTCTCTTTCCGTTGGCGTCTACGGTTCCTCTCTGGTTGCAAAGAGGAACACAGCAATTAATATTTGAACTAGAACTCATCCCCAATGAAATTAGCAGTCAGGAAACTGTCGCATTAAAGAAATCGCTTTTAGATGACCGATAATTTCAACGTAAGTTGGCAAAAGTTAGCACGAAAACAAATTTAAATCCCAAAACGCCTCGATTCCATGTTTGGCCGCGCGCTCGTCTCAGGTTGGCGTCCATTTGTGAATAAGGTGTATGATTGGCCATAATTCGAAATTGAACTGAAAGTACGATTATGGATAATTCGTCAAGACCATGCATTGATATGCCTCAGTCTGACTTCCTATGAAGACGTTTTCAAGTATACATTATAAATTTCTAAAAAGAAAATGGCCTTAGTAAAATAAAAATTTTAGGGTATTCAGGTTTTCTGGAGCGTTTTCAATGTCGCATCATTTTCATCTGTAACATTTTGAAACATTGACGCCGTCTTGGCACAATAAATTGATTCATTAATTGTCACCATATATCTTCCACCCCCCCCCCCCCCCTCCTCCTTACCTCACATCCCACAAATTGTCTGCCTTAGCATGAATCGAGGTCCGAATTTGCTGGTTTCATGACCCGATACAATAATTCTGTCACTTGTTACATAACATGTTCTTTATTAATAGGTGATAGCGATCTATACTTAGCTAAGCGTCGACCAAAGTGGTCTTTGTTATATTGTAACAGATAGTTGGTACGCAAGAGAATTTCAGAAAAGACTGTTGGGGATAATTATAATCGTCGTTTATCTTCATAGCAAAATTGTTTTCCCGAGGATCATGTAAAATTTAAAACTGTTCAGTCCAAATTAGGAAACGATTTGGTCATGGTTAAATTTTCGCGATATCTTAAGTATGATAGTGATAATTAAAACACTTAAAATCTGAGCATTCGATCACAGACAAGATGGCTGTCTACTACCGATACGAAAGAAAACAAAAAACAAAAAAAACAACTCTTTTTAACTGTTTTTTTATTTATTTATTTTTAAATATGCACACTTACACCATAAAACATTGCAAACTACAATAAACGATACAATGAGTATTGCAATACGAACGTGACATGAATTACAGCACTACTAAGCACTAATTGCATTAAAGTTACGTTTTCTAACATGAAAAAAAAAAGATAAATAATAATAATAGATAAAATAAATAAATGAAATACGACTTCTAGCACTTCTAAAAACCATCTCTTTTCTTTAGGGTTACATTTATAATGATAGTTTTAAAATAGAGGAATCAATATTTAAAAGTTCAAGGTTAAGGTTAAGGGTTTAGGAGACTCGTTGCAGCGGGGACAGAAGTGGCTTCCATTCCTTTGAATTTCTTATTGTGTTGTTTTCCAATTGGTGCGTCTGTTTCAGGGAAAGCAAGAAGTTGTTTTGGGTTGGGGATCGTTCTTTCGAACGGCAAATCCAAATGTAGTGCTTAGCCATTAGGCAAAAAAAATTAATTTGGAGTTTAAAATTGTAGTCGTCTGGCTTCAGGCCTAAGGCCGTTTCCATTCCTACGTGGTTATCTTGTGAAAGCACGTGGCACGCCTGCAGCCATATAGAGAGGTCATTCCAAAAAATTCTACTTTTTTCACATCCCCAGAATAAATGTAACAGATCTTTTTTTTGTATCATGGCAGAAGGTGCATATTCCGTCCTCTCTAATTCCTATTTTTTGCAAAAAATTATTGCTCGCTAGCCGTCTATGTAAAAATCTGAAATTGAAGTCAATTAATTTGGAACTCTTTGTACACGCAGCAGACAATAGGAAAGCTTTTCTCCAGTCAATTTTTACCTTGGCTGTGGACCCGATATCTTTCTGCCACATCTCTTGAGATAATAGCTGTCGTTCCGCTTGGTCAGAAATTAATTCCTTGTAAAGTATTCTCGATGGTTTTTGGTGCTTTAGGAACGTGTTCATGAAATTGTCATACTTCAGCTGAGACCTCGGAATCTGTTGCTGTAAAGGTTTAACAGCAGAGATTATGCCAAAAAACGTTAGTGGTCTGACTTTGATTTGATATTTATTTTGAAAGCTGGCAAGGGAAAGAAAGTTATTAGAATCATCCATTAAATGTTTTACTTGTGTTATACCTTTGGAAAGCCAATCTTTGCATAGTACTGGTGCATTGTTTATCCTTATTAATGAATTTTGCCACAGAGGTAGAGCTAGAAAGGGATCTTTGGACACTATTCCTTTCTCAAAGAAGGTCTCAGACCATATTTCTATAACTTCTTTAACAAATGGGTCTTCTATGTTTAGATTACCGATGTCTTTTTTGTTTAGGTTCCCTTTAAAGACGGCGTTGCCTCCATATGTTGCGAGTACTAGATCAAAAACAACTTTCCATTTGCTGCAGTTTTCTGTGTTCAGGTATTTTTTAATCCAGGTAGCTTTAAGGGATTTCTTAAAAGTTGTAATATCGATCATTTTGAGTCCACCTTCAGAATAATCATTGATAATAACCTTGCGTTTAAATTTATCACCTTTATCATTCCATAAGAATTTAAAAAACATCCTATTAATCTCTTTAATTGCATGGTGCTTGGTTTGCAACGATGTGAGTACGTATACAAGTTGCGATGCTACTAGGCTCTTCAGAACAGCAATTTTCCTTTATAAGCTAAGTCTTCGAAATTTCCAGCATCCTAAGATAGATTTAACTGTCGTAAGCTTTTTGTTGTAATTTAAAGATATTGCCGTATCCTGATCCGTTGCGAACCAAACGCCCAGTGCCTTAGCCTTTCCCTTTTGCCATTTAAAATTCATTTCGGGGCAAAATGTTTGATTGCTGTTTGTTTTAGACCCTATCCAGAGAGCTTCTGTTTTCTTTTCATTCAGTCTGAGGCCAGATATTTTACCAAAAGCTTCTATCAAAGAAAGCGAAGACTTAAAGGATTGTTCAAATCCATCTAAAATGAGCGTCGTATCGTCTGCATATTGGCTTAATTTAAATTCAGTATCCTGTATCTTAATACCTCTAATTTCGCTTTTATTTCGTATGGCTTCAGCGAGTATTTCTACAGAGTATGAAAAGGTAAGGCGACAGAGGGCACCCTTGTCTGACGCCTCGGCTTAGATTAAAAAAATTGCTTGTCCATCCATTGTTTAATACGCAGCTTTCGATGTTACAATAAAAGAGCCTGACCCAACTTGACAGCGGGGACCAAAACCAAAATGTTGAAGAGTTTTGTTGATAAAAGACCATTCGAGAGTATCGAAAGCCTTTTCAAAGTCCAGAAAAAAGGAGAGGTCCAGGGATTTTTTTTATTACCTGTATATTTGATGACGCTATCTAGTGTACGTATGTTGTCACTGATGCATCGGGTTTTAATGAAGCCTGTTTGATCATCTGATATTAGCTCTGGTAGAGCTGTTTTGATTCGCTTCGTGATGGCTTTTGAAGCAATCTTGTAATCGCAATTTAATAGGGTTAAGGGGCGCCCATTTTTAATCAAGACAGGGTCAGAATCTTTTTTGGGTATGAGTTTGACAATTCCTCGCCTTTGTGATATAGTCAGGTTACATATTTCATAGGAGAAATTAAAAGCGCTGGTGAGGGTTTCTCCTATATCTTCCCAGAAAACCATGTAGAATTCACATGGTAGGCCATCTGTACCAGGTGATTTCCCTGCCGCCATGTCTTTTAGGGCCTCCAGGCATTCCTTAGCAGTTAACTGGCCTTCACAAGAGGATCGCTTTTCGTCATTTAATAATTCTCGTGTGGGTGGAAAAAAGTCTTCCGGAAAGTCGCTCACTTGCGTTTTGGAACGGTACAGATTTTTATAAAAAGTCTCACACTCATATAAGATTTCTCTGTCTGACTGAACCAGCTTGCTTTCGTTAATTTTCAATTGAGTGATTGTTCCTTACTTGCAGTGTCGCTTCTCTAGGTTAAGAATGTATTTACTATTTTTCTCACCTTCGTTATACCATCGAGACTTAGATCTTATAATAGCTCCTTTTGTTTGGTATTCAATTAGGGTTTCATGTTCGCGTCTTTTCATGTCCACTTCCATCCACAAATCTTGGGAGTTATTTGCAAGGGTATTGGCAATTCGTCCCTCGAGGGTTTTTATTGATTTTTCAATGTCATCTTTCTTTTGCTTAATATTTTCCTTTTTTGATCTTCCATACTTAATTGATGCTTCCCTAATTTTCATTTTTATCATTTCCCATAATAGCCCAGGTGTAACAGTGTTATCTTGTGCATATTCGTGCTTAGTTTGAGTTATAGCTGCTTTAATTTGGTTTACATATTCTTCATCCTTTAGAAAAGAGGTGTTTAATTTCCAAAATCCTCGTCCTCTTTGGTTATTGTGCAGAGATAATTGCAAGGTGATCATTGAATGATCTGTTTTGTAACCTGGGACAATGTCTGCTTTGGTGTTACTAGCGATACAATGGCTTACGAGAAAAAAGTCAAGTCTACAATGTATTTCTGGGTTTCTTTGCCTCCATTTGAAGCGTCGTAATCCAGGGTTTTGGACTCTCCAGACATCTATCAAGTCAAACTCACCGGAAAAGCTATTTATAACTTCCAACGATCTTTTATGTACGTGTTCTTGCTAGTCCGCCTTTTTTATCCTTCTCAACGTCCAGCACTAAATTGTAATCCCCTCCTATTATAATCTCATCGCACTTGAGATCGTCTAAATGTTGAAAAACAGAAGTAAAGAAAGTGGGATTGTCATCATTTGGTGCGAATACGTTTATCAAAGTCATTTGTTTCCCGTTTGTAGTCATGTCACAAACTAGAAAGCGTCCCCTGGGATCAGAATATGTTCGCGAAATTTGAAAAGAGAAGTTATTGTTAAACAATATAATAACACCTGCCTTTTTACTAGTGCCACAACTGAAAAGGGCTTGGTACCCCCATTCGGCCCGCCAATCATGCATATTGTTTTCCGTATAGTGAGCTTCTTGGATGAAATAAATCGATAACTGCTTCTTTCGAGGCCAGTTAAAGAATTCCTGTCGCTTAGTCTTGTCTCCTAAACCCCTAGCGTTTATTGAACCGATTCTAAGTTTCATTCCTTTTGTTATTATTCAGACGAGAGAGCAATTTAACAGTTTTCACCCCAAGGGTAATGAGACGGTAAATTATTCCGATATGTGTCTCTGAAATGTAGAATACCCATTTAGTGCAAAGTAAAGCGTACAAACGACTGTAATAATAAAGAATAAAGTGCATCACAGATAAACTGAAAGGGAGCAAAGAACCTTGTGTATACCAACAGAAAGACATATACTAAAACTGATAAAAGGGTTAAAAGATAATTTGTTGCGAGAAAAGTTCGTAGCTCTCAGTTGCTTTGCAAATTGTAGAGACGCTCTCCACCAGCCGTGAAACATTCCAAAACAGTTATAAGTTATCTAGGTCTTCTTCAGAAAATATTCTTACGGGGGCGCCTTCAGGCGAGGTTTTAATGTACATCTTACCGTCCAACGTCCAAACACTAGTAAGAGTTCCTTCCTGCCTTCGCTTGTTGGCTTTTCCGACCATCCTTCTCCTGTAAGCTGTAAGGTTCTCATTAACAAAAATTCGGTGCTGTTGTCCAGTGGAAGCGTAACTTGGAAAAAGATCCGAGATTTTAACATGCTTTAATTTAGCGCGTTCCTTGTAAATTTTGGACTTTACCTTGTGACTGCAAAATTTAACTATAATAGCCGTGCCCCTCCTCAGCTTGTGAGAAATCTCGATGTCCTCGGGCTCTACAGTTATGTTCAAAGCTTCGGCCACTTTAATGACTGCCGTATCCGTATCCGAGTATGCATTTTGTGGTATTACGTGTATTTCTAGCGAGTTCTTTCGCTTGTATTGTTCCAAATCGTCGAAAGCAGATCACAATTGTTCAGTTTCTTCCTTCTGCTCTCTAAAGTCATCTTTCACCGCTTTCAGCTCTCTCCTCGTTTCCTCCAGAAAATCTTTTAAGGTCTTGTTTTCGTTCTTCGTCTTTAGCAAGAAGTCTTTCAGATCATTGAGTTCCTTCTCATTAAAATTTGCGGAGTCTTTTAATTCTTCAATTTCCTTCCTGAGTTTTAGATTTTCGGTGAGTACCGCCGCTATTTGGATCTGAATATCCAACAATAACTGCTTGATTTCGAGGAGGCTTGGCTGTTCTTGTTCGTTTATCTTGTGTATAGATTCTTCAATTCTTGGACCATTGTCGGCGGCCATATTGGCCGTCCTTTTCGAAGTACTTGTCTCTTCTTCTACCGAGTCACGAAACCCTCTCTTATTTTTCTTTGCGCGCATTATCGTTTGCAAAGGCGCATTTCTTACTCTAGAAGATTTATACTATAATTTGAAAAGAGTACATGTCGGAGAAGCGTCTACTGTGCAAAACTAAGTGGATGTCAATGAAACACGTCCGGCCACCATGATCTACCGCGCAACTTGATGAATGTCACAAGTCTAGTCTTGTTTTAGTTAGTTCCGCAATAGCGGAGTTGACATGTCGGTGTACTATTAAGGTAATAAACATAGAAAGAACCGCAGTTTCTGACTTTAATAGTAGTCGACCAAAGGCAGCAGTCACTGGTCCAGTGGAAGCATACTGTCTTGTTTACTTGACCGTCAGCGACACTTGGATGCCCTCCAGATAGCCAACCTGGTGCATGAGTATTACAGCGATGCGTTGGTGGACATAAAGTTGGCATTCTTGTACCTGCTGCACCTTGAAATCGAAACCACGCCTGGCCAATTTCCTTATCACAGTGCACGTGGTAGCTGTTATAATAAGTTACCTTTCTGTCAAACCTGCTCAAAGTGTTGTAATTCCGGCATTCTGAGAAAGAAACAGAAACTTATATATCCTGAAACGAAACGCCTTTGATTTAGTTTGTTCTTTGGGTATACAGGGCCTTTTTGGTAGAAGGATATAAAGTGTCAGTTTAACTTATCTATTTCCTTAAATCTTAAACAAATGAACAAAAACATAAATGTATAATTCCGAACCCGCTTGAAGGCAACAGTGAGTAGGTTTCTCTCCAAAAAATACCATTTTATCAAACTCATAGGATCTTTACGAAAGGCAAAAAGGGATAACAAGGCGCGTGCACACATGACTCTGTCTAAAAGCATCTTCACGAGCTTGGTTGAAACAGCGCGCTAAGGGCAATTAGTACTTAGAGCTTCGGAAACAAGGGAAAACCATTGTTTTGCCACTGTCTTGTTTGGGTAATGCAAGCTTATGGCAAATGATACCTGATGCAGAATGGATGCAATTCCTTTCACACGAACAACTGTAGGATCCAACAGTATTTGTACAAGTAGCCCCAAAACTGTGGCAGCTATGTAGCCCACTGGTACACTCATCAATATCTGTGGAGATGTCATCCAAAACTGTCGCGCTTATCCGTTACAGTAAGGGTAATTGTTATTATTATTATTATTATTATTATTATTATTATTATTATTATTATTATTATTATTATTATTATTATTATTATTATTATTATTATTATTATTATTATTATTGAAGTTTATGGCGCATTGTAGCCGATGGGAACGTTTTAATCAAATCAGATATTAAGTAAACAAAACGTTTACCCTAAGTTTTTTTTCATTTTAACATTATCTCATGTCCCTTCAATGCTTCTGGGTAGAAGCTTTGTTGCAAGTTTCAAGTTGTATGCCAGTTACTTATCCGAATTTCGTTTTCCATCGCCTGAATAGCCGCTAACTCTAAACGCGTCGGAGAATAAACAAGGTTTACAGTTACAGTGCGCAGAGTGCTGCTCACTATTTTAGTTTTTTTTTCCTTTCGAATTCAATTCAAAGTTAATCTGTGATAGTCTTACCTGCACAGACCCTCCCTAGGCATACATGTTTTTGGCCAGAATCCGTCGGAATTTTTTTTTTTGTACTAATAATTTCCGGATCCTGGGGGAAAATGTTATTTTTTTTAACTTGCCTGCCCACCTACGGGCTCGCCAAACTACAGCGAGACTCGTAAAAATATTCCGCGATACTACAAACTAAATCGTGCAATAAGAAATATTCCGTCTGAAAATTAGATTGTTCGTATTTTAGATATTCGAAGACAAAGGAACAACGAGCGGGGGCGCATCTTATGGAACAAGATAAATATCGAAATTAAACGAACCAGAAAAGAGAGAGAGAGAGAGAGAGAAAAAAAATTGAATAGAAATCTTACTGATGTCGTCGATGATGATGATGACGATGCGGAAGCGGGATAGGGGAGGAGGAGAAAGAACATACATGAGCATGAAGATAATGAGATGATAAAGATTGATAATGATAAGCTGAGAATGAAAAAAAGAAATTTGAAGGGGTGACTCTCGAACTGTTTACAATGAGAAAATGAAATGGGAAAGCTTTGTGGGGTTAGGGCAAAACCCTATGGCAAAATAAAAGAAATGTATTACAGTTTACCCATTTTACAGGTGTAATGTATAGATTAATATGCCTATAAGATATGTTACCAACAATGACAATCTTACCAGTACATGCTTTTCCATCGCCTGTATATCCAGCCTCACATGAGCACAAATAAGATCCTTGATTATTTTTGCATTTAGCTTTGACATGACAGGGCGAGGGAGATGCGTTGCATTCATTGATGTCTATCAAACAGATACAACAGCATCAAATATGTACAAAAGGAGATGTTTTTTCTTTCCCTCTCTTCTACATATAAGTAATACTATTTTCTTTTTCCAGTAGAGTCGAGGTACTTCTGCCTTTCATCTACAACCCGCACCTCAAATAGATACATGCGCTGCTCGTATAATTCTTGACGCCGACTGCTCGCAACCATCTGCTAGTTCATTTATCATGCACGAATGGTTACCAGGCTTTGACTTAATCAAACTGAGAAAGCTTTTTTTTATTATCTGGTATTCTCATTGCCCTGATGCTCCCCTTTGCTTCAAGTTAAGTGCACGTTCACGGTAACTTTGTGTCTTCTACTCGTTCAATTGGTCTGCATACCAAAGCTTGTGCATTCGATCTTAATGTATCCCAGAACTAATTCTGGTAAGCGCACATGTATTTGTTTATTGAATCGCAACTCTCTTTAATTCCCTTGACCCTAATCTTAAGCAATTGGCTTTTCAATCATTTTCTACTATTTCTTTTTAATCATGGCTAACTATTGTAGCTTTGAGCATAAACTGCGTTAGTTAAGTTTCTACCGATTAATCATGTTGAAGAATTACTATGCTATGACTGTAGTTTCCTTCTACGTTTTCTTTTCCTTTTTTTTCTTTTTTCTTTTTTTTTTTTTTTTTTTTTTTTTTGATTTTCCGAGAAATGAAAAGGCTCTTAGTAATTGCTGAAAAAGAGGGTATGTTGTCTTCTTACAGGACTTTCTCTAATAAGGCGTTAGCAACTGCTGTTGCTGCTTTGCGTTTCACAGCTTTAAACATCTGTGATGGCTTTTCATGTTTCGCGGCATGTTATCTCAGAGATTTTCCTTTCCTTTAAGAATTCGGCTTGTTCCCTGTTAGTATTTTAGTCTTCAACTCAAAAGCTGGGCCCTTTGGCCTCGTTTCCTCTGGCGAGTGTGTCAGCGAGATCAGATAAGCTGGTCGATCTCATGGAGCGGATCTCTGTTACTGTTACTCTTACTCTTGGAGGTGCAGGGATGGCGCAGTGGTGAGAGCACTTGCCTTCCACCAAGTGGTCCGGGTTCGATTCCTAGACTCGGCGTCATAAGTGGGTTGAACTTGTTGGTTCTCTACTCTACAACGAGAGGTTTTTCTCCGGGTATTCCGGCTTTCCCGTCTCCTCAAAAACCAACATTTGATTTGATTTGCGTTGCTTTTTTAATTTCAACTTACAGTGTCCCCAATCAGTGCTCCAGTAGCCTGCGTAGCTGGCGATTCTTTTTGGAGCGCGAGAGATTTCCAGCGACGCAAGAAGGATGGGGAGGGGGAAAGGAAGAACTTCAAGCGGCTTCGCCGCTCGAGTTCTCTTGCGTTCCGCAATAACAGAACCGGCAGCTACGCAAGCTAGTGCTCCAGCGCTAGAAGATTAGACAATTAAATTAAGCTCCTTTCCTTTCCTTTACTGATACGAGAGGATTAAGTTGTAGTGATATACGTTGGTCCTCATCAAAGACAGGACAGTCGAGGAACTCACACGGAAAATTCATTTGCGGGTGCTTGCGAAGTGCACTGTGACAAGATGATAATTAGTGTAAAACATCCTTGTAATTTTTGAACAATCAATGAGCTTTGGCTTTTTCAATGGGGTAACGAACAAATTCGTCACGACAGGGGCGCACTTTTAGCTTCCATTGTAATTCTCCACGAAGAAAAATTGCTGCGCCATACGCTCTGTCACAAAAACCATTAACCTGGAGTAGCCAAGCCAAGTCATCTACCTAGCTGCATTTTTTGAGAGAAGGTTAGAGTTCAATTCAGAGTCCAAAATTGTACGAACCTCGCCAACAAAGTTACTAATTCTGTCCATGACCTTAATTTTTCGTACATGGTATAAACCAGTCCGGGGCCTCAACTTGCATTTCTGGTGAACACATTATTTCCTTGGATATTTCTGATCGATGCAGTTGAGTAGTGTTGCATCTTGATTCAAAGTTTTGTATATTTTCCTAATCTTGTCGTAGAGACTGGTAGTGGTTTTCTTCTACGATTGCCACAGGTTGAGCCATGTATGTAGAATGCGCATTGTGTGTTTTGTTCGAATTATTCATTATTCTTTTCAAATTATTGTGGGTTATTCATTATTCATCATTGCTTCAACGCACAAAGGACTTTCCCTGTTAAACTCGAATACAGGTTCAATATTATAATACATTTGGTCATAATATAGTACTGTTATACTACGAAATCTACAGCCTGGGACACCTAAATAGTTCATATAACTAACGCAGTAGGTGACCCAAGTAGTGACAAAGTAGCTATTTTATATAAAAGGTATTACTCCAGCGTTTAAAGATAATATAATTACAAAACTTCAGGAATTAATAATACTATTATAACCTTCAATCGTAGAATTCTTGACACATGTATTTTGACAAAAACAAGAAAACGGCTTGATTTTCTTAACATCAATAGAGAAATCAGCCATCGCATTATTTTTGTTCTCTCAAAAAGGATTTAAATTAAAGTTAGGGAGAAAGCAATACATCATTTTAAAGCAAAGAAAATAAGCTTTTCAAAAACATATAACTTCTTTACAGAGAACTAAAACATTTTGTAAGAAGAAAATATAAAGGATAAAAATTTTAAAAAAACCAACACAAAAATCAGTTTTCCACACGAATTTGGTCATTTTAACGTTGATTACGAATTTTTGGATGTAAAATAAAAATCTTCCTTATTTTATCTGCTTTCTTGGACATAAATTTGACGGAAAATTGATCAGGCACGTGTAATATGACAATTGCTAACGGAAACGAGACAGATTACGAATAATTGGCCTCTGTTGGCCAAAAATCACCCAAATTACCACTTTTTCGACGGAAAATGTATTCCAAAGGATAAAACAATTCGCTGGACATGTAATCAAGGTAAATATGTAAGACTTGGAGCGAAAAGAAGCAAATGTTTTGAGTGAAAACACAACTCTATGCGATGAGAACTTATGCAAATTTACGGCTGCGAAAATACTCTAACCTTTTCAGTTATTTCGAGGCTTGAAATTCCAACCAATGAACTAGAATCCTTTTCTTTATCCTTTCCGATGCCTGTAGTGTTATTTTTTTGGCTGAACACTTTAATAAAACCGCTCCGCGATAGGCTCAAATTGCCTGAGGTAGAACGCCTGTCATGTAAGCGTAATGAAAGCTACAAAGCCGAGATTTTCAGAAAAACTGGGGCCATATCTTCCAGTAAACCCGCCAAATTTCACAGCGATCGATGGAAATGGCGGCCCTCTACGAATCCTACACCGTGCATACCACGGGAGCTACTGAAATTTAAATTGACCAATCAGAATTCAGCGAGCGACCTATTCACGTCAATAGGTTCGCAGTTAAAGGACCAGAAACCCATTTAAAAGATTTTGTGGCAACTTTTTTGCCAACAAACTTTGGCGCCAAAACTGGGTTACCGGCGAGTGGCGATTCGAACGTCAGCTGTTGTGCTTTGGCTGTTATTTGTGCCTTTCTAACTATTTTATGACGAATTCAGTCCGTTATTTTCGACTCAAGTGTAAGAAGAAGTCAAAACTGCATTGATAATGTATTTATTTGTGTTGACTTCGCGAAAAAAGACTTTGGTGGCGTCCTCTCGACAGGGTAGATCGACAACAACGTCATTTCGATTGACAGGATAGCACAGTTTTGACTGCCGCGCGCACTGCGGGCGCGGGTTCCGTAAGCAAGACAAGAACGAGTCATGAGTATGCGCTTTCCAGGTACGACTAGGAAAAAGAGTTTTAATGAATTTCTCGTGCTCTGATTGGTTTACAGTTTGACCTTATATTACAAAATATTTTCGCCCGAAAGCGAAATTTCTCTCTCAGTAAAGCAATAAAAAAAAAAAAAAAAGAAAAAAAGGGGGGGGGGGGGGTTGTTGTTTGTGGAAGGTTCGGATCAATTCTGACGTTTAGAAGAACGCGAAAAGGCAAGAAATGTTTTTTTGTGATGAGCCTGCGTCAGTCTGACAAGGTCTTACAGAACATCGCATTTTCATCACTTTTTTTCGATTTCGCTCGGATTTTCTCGTTTCGTAGGATATGTACCATCTCATATCCAAAACGAGCTTAGGGAAAACTCGTTAATTATCACAAGCTGATGCAGCATGATTAATGCGCTGCTAAGAACCCAAAAGGCTCACAGCATGACGTAAAATTAGGTCATCGAAAATTGCTGAATCATAACAGGATGCCTATCACTTTAGATGAACCACTATTTTTACGCAAGCGTGGGTTTAGGGAGAGAATTATTCTATTCAACCAGGCTTAGTCATTATGCATTACCCCACTCCTCTAACGTTATCAGTTGTAACCTTAAATAATAAAAGTAATATATCCAAGAGAAACCTGACCTGAACAGTTTCGTCCGTCTCCAACAAACCCTGCCTTACAAGAGCAATTATATGATCCATTGGTGTTTATGCACTCAGCGTCAGAGCTGCAGGTGTGATTTCCAATTGAACACTCCTCAATGTCTGAGAACAAAGTCAGTAAGTACACCATCAAAAGTTCTACACCGAACCTATACACTAATTTTTAATTAGTAATAAACCGTAGATTGCATTATTGCAGATATACTAATCAAAGATACAACTTGTCTTGTCAAAGTTAACTGCTATTACAATGCAACTTTCAATTTAACTCGTAGCCTCTTCCACAGCCAATCCATTGTAACAAGTACCTTGCACTAGTTATTGGTGAGTAATCTATACAAACATAGCCTAAATGATGTCGGGAAACCGCACAAAACAGTGAAAAGATCATAAAAATCAATATAACGTTTTCATATGACAAAGTAAGACGTTGTAAATAATAACGAAACGACTTGTCTCTGTTAACTCGTGCAGTGCCTGTGATTGCGTTCACAAGTTTCTGGGCAGAGTTTCCAACTGCCTCAAACTAACACTAAAAAAAACTATTCTGAAAACATTACAAGACACCAAATAAGGTTTCTCTTTACTAAATTCTCAAGGGAAATACGATGCTCCAAAACTAATGCCAATGACTATGTTCACAGACTTGAAGTCAAAGCTAGACCTGTATGTAAATAGGTTACGAAATTTTCCAAGTTAAGAGTTCACAATTACTGCCAAAACATTCCGTCTCCTTTTTTTGACCCTGTAGAGAGTACCGTCAACTTGTGTGATTATAACTCAAAACAGCCTTAGGGCGCGTTGCTGAACGCCCCGATCAAGTATTGACAGACACACGTCTCATCAGAGGAGTCCTCATCCGAAACTTCTTCATTTTGGTGACCCATGAAAACATTAGCCAACACCGGGGCAAGGGGAGAGCCCATTGCCAGCCCATCAATTTGATCAAAAAACGAACCCTTAAACAGGAAATGTGTTTGAGCAGTGGCAAAATTAAAAAGATTTCTGAGTTCAGTTTTAGTTAGCTGGAGATCACGGTTGCCCTTGGAGATATAGTCAACTGCCAGGTTGACACATTGCTCCAAGGGTATGTTTGTAAAACAAACTTTCGACATCAAAGGAAACCATGAACTTTTCCGATAAAGGCAATTCATTGATTTCACGAACAAAAGTAAAAGTGTTTAAAGCACTAGTTGACAGAACGTACAAGATCAACAACAGGTGGGTAGGCTTCCATGAGGATATCAAGAAATTGTTATTAATCTTACGTAAAAACCTTTTTCCCAGTCATATCGTTGAGAGAGTCATTAAGCAGTATATTACAAAAACTCAGACCCTTTCGAACACACCTGCTAGTCCTCCCTCTAATCCTACACATTTTTTCAAATTACCTTATGTTGGGCCCTTCTCTATTGTAGCACAAAACAGATTACGTAAATTACTTAAACGTTATTGTAACAATCTAGATGCCTTTTCTTCCTTTAAGATCCGTAACATGTTTAGTGTGAAGGACCCTGTGCCTGTTGAACTCTGTTCGAATGTTGTCTACAAGTTTACCTGTGCAAGCTGTAATTCTTGCTATGTCGGCGAAACTAGCCGACACCTCTCGACACGCATTCGCGAACACTTAAACAGGGACAGGACCTCACATATCTTTAAACACCTTCAACAATCCGAGGCATGCCGTAACTCCTGCTCTGCGGAATGTTTTGAAGTTATAGACCGTGCGACCACAAAATTCCAGGTCAAGATAAAAGAAGCGTTACATATTTCCTGGGAGAAACCTTCTTTAAATAAGCAATTATATCATGTTAATGTAACTCTCTCGTTCTAATCAACATGTTCCATTGTACACTCTTTTTTGTTACCTTCGGCTATTTTGTTAGATTCCCAATTTATTTCACGTTGTTATTTATCTTTGTTTAGCACATTATAAATTCAAATGTAACTTCAAATTAATTCTACTTTCAACTGAAGATGGTCGTTGCACGACCGAAACATGTCTTGCAAATTTAATTTCAAATGTGTCGTCACTTTTATAAAAATTGTTGTTAGTCTGCTTCTTTCCAAATAATACCTATGCTGACAATTGCGGATTAACCACCAGCTATATAATTAATAAGTTGCTAATCAATGGATTTTACTGAAAAAAGAGATATTAATTCAAAATTTCGCTGGCCAGGGAAAATCCTAGTGCAGTTAGGATCCTCAAGTTTCGTCAGTAAAATCCTTTGGTTAGCAACTAAAGTTTACCATTTTTAAATTTTTCTACATTCAAGGTTTTCTCAAGTCATTTTAACGCAGATTCCCATAAAAACACTGTTATTTCGGACACGTTTGCCTACCCGTCAAGATGGCTTCCAAACTGTAATGAGGCATATTTTATGTGCCAGTCACATTGTATTTTCTAGATCAACCACTCTTTTTACAGCTTAGGATGCAAACGTAGGTTTAAAGTATTATTCTAGGTCTTCCAGCAAGGCTTAGTTTTGCATTACTCCACTCTACTGACGTCATCGTGCTTTGCAATGTAGGTAGCGTTTAGTAGTAACCTTGAATAATTAAAGTAACATATGCAAGAGAATCTGACCTGAGCAGTTTCGTCCGTCTCCAAAATACCCTGCCTTACAAGAGCAATGATATGAACCATTGGTGTTGATGCACTCAGCATCAGAAGTGCAGGTGTGATTTCCAACCAAACACTCATCAATCTCTGAGAACAAGGTCAGTAAATACAACATCAATAGTTCTGCACCAACCTATACACTACGTTTTCAATTAACAAAGTACCGTAGATGGCATTATCGAAGACAAACTAATCCGCGATAGAATTCTTGGTTTTCTTCCTGGTACAATTGTATCCATCACCGAAGTATCCTGGTTTACACAAGGAACTATGCGATCCTTTGATGTTGTTACACACTGCATCTTTAAAGCAATTGTGCATTTGTGAGACACACTCGTCAATGTCTTCGAAAAGGGTAAATAAATGCCCTTATTATATAAAACAGCGGAGAGCGTCGAGGGCGCGCACCGATTGGCTACTCAGACTCCGAATACGATCCCCCGAGGAACTCGGGTCGCGCGGGATTTGCGCCCGAAAATAACGCAATCGTTGCAGGAATAAACGAGTTAAAGTTATCTTTTTGTGCCATATTATCTCACCTTTTAGTGTGTACTAAAACAAATATTAAACTAATTGGAGGATGCAACTGGCGGATATTTACCGAGCCGAGAAGCCTTACGGTTAATAGATTTACGCATCAGTTAATTAGTCCTTTTATGTACCATTTTGATAACTTCTAAGTCATCGGTCAAAAGCACTAGCTATCGTCGCCAACGCAGTACAAATGGGATGGATATTTGGCTTTTTGGCGTGTTTCAATAAATTTGAAACATTTTGCTTAGACGAAGGGCTAACGCTCGAAACGTCAGCTTTTAGAATCTCTGTACGGTGGCCAATTTACATTATCAACTCCGTTGATAAAACCAAATTTTTGTATTTTGCTTAGATGTTTGTTATCCGGTTCTGATCTACCAGGTGATGGAAAAATTTACCAATTATGTATGATTAATATGTACGCCGGTAAGAGGCCTCAAGGCTCTTATCATGGCGTAAAATTTACATAATCGACGATGGGAGAAAGTTTTGCTAAGACATAGTAGGATTTTATCTGCCTCTCCCATTTTATTTTCTAGATGAACCACTATTTTTGAGCTCAGAATGCAGACGTGAGCTTGGAGTATTATTCTGTCTTCCAGCAAGGCTTAGTTACGCATTACGCCAACCCTCTGACGTCTTCGCTCTGCAATGAAGGTATTTGTTTGTAAAAGATGAAAGTAATATATGCAAGAGAAACCTGACCTGAGCAGTTTCGTCCGTCTCCAACAAACCCTGCTTTGCAAGAGCAATTATATGAACCATTGGTGTTGATGCAGTTAGCGTCAGAGCTGCAGGTGTGATTTCCAGTCAAACACTCCTCAATATCTGAGAGCGAAGTTAGTAAGTACACCATCATAAGTTCTACGCCAACCTATACACTGAGTTTTTAATTAGCAATAAAACGTAGATTGCATTATCGAAGATATACTGATTCATGATATAACTTTCCATTTTCTCACGGGTACAATTGTTTCCATCATCAAAGTGTCCTGGTTTACACGAGCAAGTATACGATCCTTTAGTGTTGTTACACAATGCATTTCTACAGCAATTGTGCATTGGTGTGACACACTCGTCAATATCTGCGATTAGAATTAATAAATTACTTTCGTTCAATTACATGGGAGATTATTCAAAATTATCTGCCCTGATTGGTTGGCCTTGAGGTTATTTTAACGCGATAATCTCCTAAGCGATTTTCTTAAATTCCCGCGAGCCATTTTGTCGAGATGACAGACGAAGAAATTAATTGTTTTAAAGAAAATGAATATTCTTCAAATTATTTAGCTATATTATCTCGTTGTTTTAGTGTATACTACATTAAATATTCACCGAGGAGATGGCTAGTGGTGAATATTTACCGAGCCGCAAGGTGGCGAGGTAAACGAGTACACATCAATTTATTGGTCCTTTTATACACCCTTTTCCTATCAATGTCATCGGTCGAAAGCACTAGCTGTAAACGCCAACGCAGTACAATTGGGATGAATATTTGGTTTTTGTGTCTGTTTCAATAAATTGGAACTATTTTGCTTTCAACGGAATTTCGATTTTGATCTACAAGCTGATGCAAAAAGAAAACAAACACGTATAATGAGCTTGCTGGTAAGAGCTTTCAAAGCTCTCAGCATTACGTAAAAATTTACGTCATCGACGATGAGTGAAAACAGGATAGGCCTGGAATGGGAATCTTTGTCAAAGTAACTTGAGAAAAGCTAGAATGCAGAACATTTGGGAATGGTAAACTTTAGTTGCTAACCAAAGCTTTTACTGAAAAAAAATTGAGGATTTGAAAAAAAATACAGACTAATATATTAATTTCAAATTTCGCCTGGAAAATTCTAGTGCAGGTCGGATACTGAAGTTTCGTCGGTAAAATCCTTTGGTTAGGTTTGGTTAGTTTACCCTTCTCAATTGTTTCTACATTCAAGGTTTTCTCAAGTCATTTTAACGCAGATTTCCATAGAAACACTGTTATACTGGACACCTTTGCCTACCCCTCAAGATGGCTTCCAAAACCGTTATGAGTCCTACTTTATGTGCGTATCACATTTTATTTTCTAGATGAACCAATCGTTTTACAGCTTAGGATGCAAACTTAGCTTTAAAGTATCATTCTACGTCTTCCAGGAGGGCTTAATTATTACTCCACTTTACTGACGTCAGCGTGCTTTGCAATGGAAATAGCGTTTAGTCGTAACCTTAAATAATTAAAGTAACATATGCAAGAGAAATCTGACCTGAGCAGTTTCGTCCGTCTCCAACATACCCTGCCTTACAAGAGCAATTATATGAACCATTGGTGTTGATGCACTCAGCGTCAGAGCCGCAGGTGTGATTTCCAACCTAACACTCATCAATATCTGAAAACAAAGTCCGTAAAGTATACCATCAATAGTTCTGCACCAACCTATACACTATGTTTTCAATTAGCACAGTACCGTAGATTGCATTATCGAAGACAAACTAATCCTTGATAAAATGTTTCGTTTTCTCGCCGGTACAATTGGATCCATCACCAAAGTATCCTGGTTTACATGAGCAAGT
This sequence comes from Montipora foliosa, assembly GCF_036669935.1. Lineage (NCBI taxonomy): Eukaryota > Metazoa > Cnidaria > Anthozoa > Scleractinia > Acroporidae > Montipora > Montipora foliosa. The sequence goes on along the minus strand of NC_090873.1, from coordinate 39,742,071 downwards.
ATACGATCCTTTGGTGTTGTTACACACTGCATCTTTACAGCAATTGTGCATTCGTGAGACGCATTCGTCGATATCTACGATTAGAGTAGATAAATGTGCATATGTCAGAGAAATAAAAAGCCATGATTTGAGGACAAGATTACAAATATATCAAAGCCGGAGTTTTTTAACCATGTCATCCTATAGTTACCATCACGTACCATACTTATTTAGTTGGAAACAGAGGTAGTAGCAGTGAAAGCAACAGTTACACAATATGAGGATAAAAAAGACGAATCAAGGGATACCTTGTTGACAATAGGCAAACTTCCATCCTGGAGGACAAACACAGCGATATCCTTTGTCTGTATACCCAGATTGACAAACACCTCCGTTGTCACAGGAACCTACCTTATCACAGGCACTCTTTAAACAAAGACAAAAACAACGCTGGCTTACAAATGATTTTTTTCTTATATATGGCGGGCTTACTGTTATCTAAAACCCATTACCCGCATCCTCCATCTTCTATATTAGCCGTCAACCCTGTCTTGTAACTTTTTATTTTTAGAAGCACATCCCAGGGGATTTTTACGGATGTGTTCACAATAGCCAATCATAAGAGGATTTAAAGGTATAAAACGTATGGAGTCTCAAGGTAGTGGGTTCCAGCTGTTACGTTATCGGTCATTGTAGGTGATGAAATCGTAATCTCTAAAAATATAGGATCAAGCTGGCAAGGTGTCCTTCTATCGTCACAAACGGATACTTTGTTTTTGGGGTAGTAACCTTGTTAATTTGCCCACCACCATGCTAGTATTCAGATCTGTTTACTTACGCGGTAAAGGTCACTCGATGTATGTTAACATTGTTCGCGTTGGTACTCTGTGTGCATGTGCATGATTTTTCAGTGTTTGTGAATTTACGTTCTGTACGTTCTAGCGTCTTTCACTCTAGTTCTTACAAAATCCACTGTAATATGAACAGGAACATGAACACGAACGAGTACATAATTACGTACATTAACGCAAACTAGAGCACAGAAACCGAGGACAAACACAAACGGAACAATGCTAACGCAAACACAAACAACGTAGAATTGAGCCCAGCTGGTTTCCATATAATCGCCCGGATCGCCCCGATCGGACGAAACAGTGTATAGGCGACCGGAAAATTCGTGCCATTTGCTGTGTCCAGATTTCACTCCATCGTTTTGATCGCTTGGATAGAGCGGAGTTCTATCCGGGTGATCAGTATCCCCGCAGTCGCCTCTTTCCGCTATTGTTTTCATAAATTCGCCTGTACACTGTTTCGTGCGATCGGGGCGATCGATCCTAGGGCTGGCGATTGTATGGAAACCATGTTTTTGAGAATTGAAACGCGAAGAGGAATACGTTAGCATTCAGTTGTGAGTGGAAGGACGAGAACTAGTACAAAAGGAAATTCTAACTGAGATTAGGAAGAGCAAACAAAAGGATCAATTCAATTTTCAGCCTTACGTCTGCTCCATGATAAAAGTAATCCACTGTGTCCAGAAACTCTAGACCATGTCTAAGATGAGTGGCGTTGTTCAGCTCACATCTGTAAAGTCCCTTGTCATTTTCGTGGGTATGAATATTAACACTAACGCAATCAGGGTATTGATAGCATCGCCACTTGCATTCTTCTAAATCGTGGACTTGGATAGTCGTAATGTTATGTTTCACCAGCAGTTTGTGTGCGAAGAAAAAAAACCATGGGAAGACAAGTTCCCGACAATCATCTATAAAATCAAAAATAACTATTACAATCATCATTATAAACTAATGCTGAGACAATTAGGCTAAACATTTTCCCTTGATCTTGAGTACAAGTCCAAATTAGTAGGTAGGATGATGTTTTGAATACATTTAGCTCAATTTTCTCGACCTCAAGGAGAAATTTTCAAGCCCCGGTTAGTTATGAAAACTTGCATTCGCCTGTAAAGTACTTTCGTTCAGCTCTCAAAACTCAACCAGATGCAACTGAGTTTTCTATATCTTGTATGTAAGAAGGAAGGGGGTTGATGCGCTATTCTCACACGAAGATGGAGTCCTCTCCTCTTTTTCAATGGTATCTGCAATTGATTATTCTGAACCTGTCACACACCTTGAGCGGGAATACGATAGAAGGAAAAAAAAACTAGTTAAAACTATTGTCGACAAATTCTGGGTTCACTTCAGGTAAATCTGTTATAGGAATGTTAGTGAATGTGACCAATCAGGCATCACAAAACTAAAACTAAAACTAAACTCTCTTTTCCCTGTGATTGGTAAAAAAGAAAGCATAATCACTGAAATATTTTAGGATGTTTATGGTTTTTCTTTTCCTGTGTTTTATCGCTGTCGGAAATACCTCCC
>NC_090873.1:39714714-39732214 GCF_036669935.1 Montipora foliosa | reverse complement strand
GCTGCGCGGTTAACAAGCAAATGAGAACGTTGCGTGACTGCGTGATGATCATCGTGGAACTGTGATTCTGTTTTTAACGAAGTAAACATTACAATGCGATTTTAAAGTGTGGAGCTCAGCGCGTGTTCAGTGTCTCAGGCAGTTGGTGTATATTCCATAAACTCCAAGTTCAGCAATTTCGAAAATTCTCTTAATTTCGAAAAAGAAACTTCGATTTTCGGGAGGACAAAGCCAGGTGCTCGCAGAAATCAACCTCTAATTTATAACACAAAATAACAAAGTCCAATTTAGAAAAAAAATAAAAATAAAACAAGATCTGCGTTGAGAACTTCCATAGCTTCCGTCGGTTCCTTAATTTTTTTGACTAATTTTCACCGTAAACGAAGGACAGATGCCTGTCACTCGTACATAACAGTACGACAAAAATTGAAACAAAGCAAATGGGGAAAAAAAAGACACTCGGATCCCGGCTTCCGTCTCCGGCCTCGGCCCCGGCCCCGGACCCGGACCCGCGTTTTGGTTACTACGGAGTAAGGTATATCTTTGAGTGGCCCGTCGGCTCGTTGGTGAAAATGTTGAAGAACGAGTAAGGTATATCTTTAAGCTGCTCAGCGGCTTGTTGCTAACATTCAATGTTTAAACAAAGAGTAAAGTATATCTTTGAGTGGCTCGGCTTGTCGGTGAAATTCTGTGTAAAGGACAGTAAGGTATATTTTTGAGTGAACAGAATTTTAGTTTCTAAAGAAACTGTGGTACTGCGTCGGTGGGAGATTGAAACAGAAATTGATTTCATCAAACGACGAAGGGCTAACGCTGGAAACGTCAGCTTTCCAAATCTTTCACGGTGGTTATTCCACCTTTATCAACTCGTTTGATAAAATCAATTTAGATTTTTGAGTGGCTCGTCGATGGAATTTGGTGTTACAGAAAGGGTAAGGTATATTTATAAGCGGTTCGGTGGCTCGTTGCTGAACTTCAATGTTTAAAAGACGAGTAAATTATATCTTTGAGTGGCTCGGTGGCTCGTTGGTGAAATTCAATGTTAAAAACGAGTAAGGTATACCTTCGAGAGGCTCCGCGGCTCATAGGTGAATTTTATTGTTCAAAAGGTTTTCCAAAGCAAAAGTGAGAAATTTGACGGATATGTGACGCAATACAAAAAGAAAGAAGGAAAACAATAGTCTTACTGTCTTTTGCTTTCGTTTCAAACCTCTTCAAGATAATGAGCAAAGCTCTGAACAGCGCGAGCAAATGTCAACCAGTGAAAAGGTTTCGTGATTACACTAGCTTTTTATTATTAAAGACCTGACACTTTTTCGCGACTCTATGTGTAAGTAAACGTCCGGAGAATAATAACCATTCTGGGCGATGTTTTTACAGGGACTGGTTTAATGGGAGCTATCTCGTGCACGATATTTAAGTAAATGGGAATTTTCTCTCTTACTCAGAATTCATTCAAAAATATGACCTTAGATGTAATTTTCCCATTACTGGGTTGCCATAGGCAATCCAGTTAGAAAATGCGTTTGTTTGTTTGTTTGTTTTTTTTCCGTGTCATGAAAAGTCTCGCCTGTCACTCCCCTGCTAAGTGGCGTCTTTGTGCATAGAGTCTTCTGTGCGTATTTGTTAGGTTTGAGGGGGCTGGAGTAATGCGTAGATAACTCTGGTGCACACAGGAGAACATTTAATTATTAACCTTCAATGGCGTCGAAAGTCATTGTAACGCGAATGGCGTTTTGGTGCATCTTTGAACAAAATATACCCTTATGGAGCTCATGAATGGACCGTCAATTGGATAAACAAGACAGGCGGTGAAAAAGAAATATCTGGAATCTTTAAAGCGACTAGTAATGATCTTCGACAACAATTTCATTTTCGCAATTGGATATCAAGTGAGGTTTGTTTCTAATATTTTAATAACTTGGTATTATATACAACACGGAAATATCACGGCGCCCACTGAATTCGGTGTCACTTTTGATTTTGCGATTTTCTTGTGCAGCAAAAAGTACAATAACAAAATTGAACGTTGCAAAACCTCGGAAAATACAATAATATTCCTTGTTTGTCCCCCCAAATTTTGCATGAGCATTGTTTTTGTTTTCTCTTGGGACTATTGTAAGTCCCAAGAGAAACTGGAAATAATGGTTATGCAAAATTTGGGGGGACAAACAAAGAGTATTATGGTATTTCCCAAAGTGGCCCTATATGGAATAAGGCGCTGTGTCACTGCACTACCACACGTACGCAATACTTGCCTATTTTTTCTAAAGACAGGAATGTTTTCTTTCTGACAAATGATTAATAGGCTGGAAGCCAAGTTTTTAACCTCAGAAAAAGATCTGTTTCGTCGTATCAACGTGTGAGCCAAAGGGCTTCTGCTGGCACGACTTCTGGGTGACCCCTTAAATTGTCTTAATGACCCCCGACTTGAAAAAAAAATGACTGGAACGCTGCAGTTCAGTACCACCCAACTCAGTCCCTTCTGTTTTTGAGTAACAAGTACCACAGGCAACCCAGTATACGCTCATTGAGCGTCTAGTTTATTTTCAAGTGGTTTCTGCAGTTCCAAGGCACCTTACAGAACGTGCGAGCACAAATCCCGTGGATAGATCAGTTTTTCAGTTGGATAGTGCGTTTCAGCTGTCCCCAGAGACTTTTTATAAACTTAAAGGGGCTATGTCACGTTATTTTAGGGTGTTTCGGGAAATTTTTAGTTAATCACAAGTTTAAAACTCGAAAATGGTAATGTGGAATTCCTTTACTGATAAAATTATCGTTACATCACAAACAAGATGATTCTGAGCAAAAACGAACTTCATCCAAGCAATTTGCCATAAATCTGAAAACCGTCGAGCCGACTTTTTTCAAGATTACCCAAATGCAATCCGTTTCATTCTTGTCCATTTGTGTCCATCCATGCTTCTCTTCCCTTCAAAATTTGTTGTATTTCTTTTATCTTGTTCAACAATTTTAGGGGTTATTGCAATGTTTTATTCTACTTTTTGGGCATTTTGGGTGTCGTGAAATTACATCATTTTGCGTGACATACCCCCTTTAACTAAAATGAAAAAAACAATGACTATTCTTGGCTCCTTATAAACAGAAAACTAGTTGTACTGAAGGCTAACTCTAAATGGGAAAGAGACCTGCAAAATGACCAAACATTTCTAACTTCTATTTTTAGTCGTGTAAAAAATGTTTGAAAATACAACAAGCTTAGGGAATTCTCTTTCAAGCTCTTACATAGAGTAGTATTCAGTAAAAAGGAATCATTTCTCTTTGGTAAGGCAGGGGACACAAAGTGCGCATACTGTAAAATGAATGATTCCATAATCCACACCTTCTACCATTGCAATTGGCAATGGAGTCAGTCATTCTTTTCGGAGGTTATTAAATGGTTTATTTGAGAGAGAAAAGGTCACCTCTTTTACACTCACCAGCTTAATTAATTACTAGTAAGAAAGTGGACAGTCTAAGTAAAGAATTAAACATTACCAGGAAGTTAAACTTCACGGTTTATATGCCTAGTATATTTTTTGTACAATCATAAATTATTCCACGGTGAGCTATCGGTAAACGAATTTATAATTAACCCCAACTAGAAGTATATTTTCAAAAATTTTCTGTGATAATTAAGAGTATTGCGAACTTGAGTGTACGTAGAAGCTATAATATCACGAGTATCTTGCTTTTCTAATTTTGTGTTTCAATAACTATATATGTCTAAGCGTGAATTTCTATCTACTTTGTAAAATGTTCTGTACTCCTTTAGCCACCCAACTGAACTGTACTTGCTTAACGTGTACAAATTAAAATAATAATAATAATAATGATAATAATAATAATAATAATAATAATAATAATAATAATAATAATAATAATAATAATAATAATTTACACTGTGCGTACAAAAGACAAAAAGCCCTATCAGTTGCTACATAAAATGCAGTTATGACAGTTGTCCCTGAGTGACTCACTAAGATTTTTTATATAGTTCGCAATGAATTCAAAATTGAAATTCCCAAAGACCTAACGAAGAAAAATAGAGGTGTGCCCCTCATCAGGATGTTGAATCATCGGGCAGTCATCTCGTTGTTGCTATGTGCGCGATTGAGATTTTCGCTAAATTTTGCAACAAAAAATTCCGCGTCGGCCTTTAATGAATACCACTGACCGAGGAAAAACTGTCTTCAGCCACTTTAAGCCGCGCAAAACAGGGGAAACGAAAACAAGAGACAAGAATAAAAAAAAAACAACAATAATAATAAGTTTAAAGAAAATGGGGAATGAAAAAACGGAAGACTAGGAAGAGAAAGCAAACGATACCAATAACAAAAGTTAAAACTTACCATTCGGACAGGCAGATGTGACATGGAGCGAAGCGAAAGCTGTGGTGAGAATAAACTGCAGCATAGAAGGAGTTCCCATGGCGCATTCCTTACACGACAGTCACAAAGACTATTTGTACAGGGTGTCTCGAAATCTTATTAAGATACAGAATTGTATTATGTATTGGGGGATCGGCGTTTTTCCGAAGTGTCTCTGACGCCTTTTACCCAATAAAAGCAACTATTGACAAGTCTTGAAAAGACCAGACAGTATTAGCTTTTCAAAGGCGAGTTTGTTTCAGATATGAAAAACAGGAAGTTTACGATTATAATAACCTTTCGAGTTCCCTTGAATTCTTGTATTGGACTAATTGTGCGTAGCTACAACAGAGCAGGGCTTGTCTTGGAGCCCACTTTCGATATATTAAAATTCAGTCCTAAACAAAACCCATCATCTCGAGGTTCTGGGGAATAAAGATAACCATTTGTATGAGTTTATTGCCCAGAGCCTCGTGATGATGCCTTTTGTTTACAACTGAATTTTAATATATCGAAAGTGGGCTCCAATACAAGCTCTACTCTGTTTTGGCCACGAGTAATAAGTCCAATACCAGAATTGAAGGGAACTCGAAAGGTTATTATAATCGTAAAAAATTCCTATTTTTCATAATTATCTAAAACAAACTCGCCTTTGAAAAGCTAATACTGTCGGGTCTTTTCAAGACTTGTCAACAATTTATTTAAGCACTTGCAAGTCGGTGAAGGAAAACAGGAAGGTCTTTCTGAATAGTAAATAATCCCAATTACATTAAAAAGTCAGAGGGACGAAGTGCTGTATCTTTTCAGAATCTATATATTTCAACTAAGTTTTCAATTATTCAGCAGACCTTCGTATATAAGGTGCAAGTCAATGTTGTGAGCTCAGTATTTTTTTTTAAACCAAGTTCGCTCTACCCTAATTCAACAATGGACAGAATTTATTTCCATGCAAGCCATCTTAATATTCTTCTGTGATGCTGTCTTTAAGACAGCATGCCTTCCGAAGACATCACAGCTGTGTCACCCAATTATGCATAGTCATCCACGACTGGGCGAGCTCCATTGATGCTGGCTTCCAAACCGTCGTGTTCATATTGGACTTTGCGTAGGCTTTCGACACCGTGCCTCAGATAGAGTCATGTTGGAAGGAGGAAGGAATCGCCATTGTATGAACATACGAAACATTTTATGAAAACAGCCCTCCGATTCCAACTCGCTTCCCTAAATGCTAAGACTTATCTTGAAAGAAAGTTTTTTTTTTCCATTTCAAGGGGAAAACCACACGGAACCGCAATGGGGACAAAAACGGCAGTATCTTTTGCTAACATCTTCATAGCGGAAGTTGAGACAGATACCATCAACCAAAGTCCTTACAAGCCACTGGAAAAGATTCAATGACGACATCTTTTCTCTATGGCACATAAACAAAAAAGCAATAAACAACTTCACGGAGCTGCGAATAGCTTCCATCCTACAATAAAATTCACGGCTGGGATTTCAGATAATGGAATTTCTGGCGTTTGAGTGTATACGAATTAGCCCGAAATGAAATTTCTTTCTGCGGCACTGGAGCAGTGGCGACTGGAATTAGTCCAGTCGAAGTGCATTATGGGTTGTCAAGGAGGACTATATTAGAGGTTTGTAGCACGTGAGATAGTCATTCTAGGCCGACACCACGATCGATCTTAGATATATTTTTAAGTATAACGTTCTTTTAGTCAACGCGGGTAGACGCGTTTGAAATTTGTAGCCTCATAGGATGGGCTATTTAGAGTTTTAGCCATGGTTCCTACCCAGATTTCCTGCCGACTTTTTTCCTCCACGGGGTTTTTTCCCGGCGGGTTTTTTCTGGCCTCCGTCTGACAGTAGTAGTTGCGTAAACTGTCGTTCAGCTCTGTCTCTTGTCTTATGCCTTATACTTAGATCTTGTAATAGGTTGTAGTATAACGTATCGTTATAGTTTCTGGTGCTCGGTCTAAACTGCCAAAATAAACCTAATGGTTTTTCCTCATGTTGTGTACTGCGTGGTGGAGCTGAAATCTGAAATAACATTGATGAAATGATATATGAAATGGATCATAGAAGGAACTGCGGATATGAAATCAAGTGAAGCTATGATGTTCGCAGTTATGAACGCAATTTTTGCAATTAGGTAAAGTAGCCTGAAAAATTCAGCACTTCAACGGGGTTTGAACCCGTGACCTCGCGATACCGGTGCGACGCTCTAACCAACTGAGCTATGAAGCCATTGACGTTGGGAGCGGTCATTTGTGGGTTCTAATGTTCCCGTGAGGAATGAATCAACGATGAAATGATATATGAAATGGAGCATAGATGAACTGCAGAAATGATCAAACGGGTTGAAAGCCGGTTGAAGTCCTGAATTTTTCAGGTTTCTTTACGCAGTTGCAAAACTTGCGTTCATAACTGCGAGGATTAGAGCTCCACTTGATGAAATAACATTCTTGGATACATGTGTATACCAGGGCGATCGATTCAAAACGCACTCTATTCTTGATGTGCCCACGCACTTTAAACCGACAGAGACTTCAACTCCTGCTTCCATGCAGGCGTCAGGAAACGCTTCATCAAAGGCAAAGCCCTAAGGCTTCTTAGAACTAAGTCTTAAAAAGCGAAATTTGAAGAACACATCGCATTATTCAAACAAAGATTACGCCACAGAGGATATCCAGATGACATTTTGAACGTGACTCTATCTGAAGTCGATTTTAACGAAAGAATGTCGGCTCTACAAAAAAAAAATTAAAAAAAAAAAAGAAACGCGCAGAAGAATTTTGCCGTTTGTTACATAATATCGCACATCATTACTTAATCTCAAACATATTCTTATGAACAAATGGCATCTTATGCAAAACCAGCCCTAACTAAGAGAAATCTTTAAAAGACCCTCCCCTTATTTAATAGAGAAAAGGGAGGTCTTGGAAAGATTTACTCGTTAGAGCAAAGCTCTCAGGTCTTGGAATTTCCTATCTTGACCAATAGGAGTCGTGTTTGGCCTGTCTACACCTTGAAACATCATTAAAATATTTATAAGACTCTATGAACTCAGTGAACTCCCATTTTTAAGAAAACCTTGCTTTATTGAATAAAAGAGCATAGTTTTTATGCAAACGACTCAGATTTGGTAGACCACAGGTAGGGATGGGCCTTTTATGATTTGTAAGAATATTTTTTGGCTCATAACACACGCATGACTGTCATAAATTAATCTTTTTCATTATATAAACCCCAATGACATACCAAGAGAGCTTTCGCGCGAAAACATGATATCTTCACACGTGAAGATAACATGTCATTTTCACACGTGAAAAGATCACTGTTTCTATGGTTATATGAAAAACGCGCAACACGAGAAGAGAAAGTTTCGTAGCTCCAAGCGGTCATGTAATATCCTGTATATCTCTGTTTATCTTCTGAGCATCGGTAGCATGAGCAAAAGGAAACGAATTCTAGCTCCAAAAATAGACTACTCAGGCTTAATTGAACAATGATGAAAGAATCGTTTATTGGCGGCCATTCTTACTGTCGGTCGATAGTTCAGTGCCGGCAAGAGTGGGTGGAGGAATCTTCGCTGACGTCATTGTTTGCATGGTTTTATTAACAAACGAGTTTACTCAGAGAAGGCACCACACTATTTACAAATTGACTTCAAAAGGTAAAAGAACTTGTTAAACTTTGTACAAGGGCCAATTTTGTGCCTTTTAGCATCGAGAACGAGCTAATTATTAGCCATCAAAACCGGTGGCAAAAGCGCTAATGACCCTGTACATTATTTGTAAAAATTCGAATTTCCAACACAGCATTGCTCGGAAACTATCTGGTATATCGCATTCAAATTTTCAGATGTAGCTCAATACGCAAAGACATTTAAATAATCAGTATCTTTTTTTCTTGACTGACAAATTTAAACGGGGGGAAACTTTGCACAAATATTCCCCTATTCCACTGAAAAATGCCTTAGGAAGCCGAAAATATGCAATGAAAAAATAATTACGCATATAAATACGAACATCTTTCCCTGTCGATTAGCTGGTACCTGTCGCGTCGATTGACAAACGGTTTTCGAACCTAATTACATACATTCTTACTCGCTCCAACCACAAAAAAGTTCAGGGAAAGAGAGAAACTTTTCCCTTGAAAAAAAGGGTTGTGGAGGATCACTCACATCTCAAACTACTATTTCGAGGGTAGTTCAACTTCTTCTGTAAATTTGTGGTACAAGATCGACAAGTTCAAATACAAAGGCCATAATCGTATTTTCACGGTTGGACTGGAACGAGCAACGAGTTGAGGCTGATACGGAGGCATTCTGCAACACGTCCTCTACCTCTGAAATGACGATTATCGAAAATTCCTAATTTTCTCTGGATTGACTGTTATCGTCAATTTAGATTACTCTGTCCCAGGACGTGCGGTAGTAGACAAAAATTAAAAGAATAAAAGGTAAAAGATGCATTCCTGGACGGAATTTGAACCCGGAGGTTTTTATGCACTTAACCAATAAAGATCAACTGGCTTACGATTGTACCGATTATTTACCAACAATAATAACGAAGATATCGTTGACGTCACCTATTATCATTAATGTGCCAATCAGAGCCTCATTGGCTGTCGAAAACAAAGGTTCTTTTGTTCCTGTAGTTGGCATATTTGAATGACAAAAATGATGTTTGTAAAGAGATATCTTCTTCCCTATTAGTCTATATAAGATCATTGCTGAATAGTGGTTAAGTCTAGTGCGTGGTTTTAAAATGGTTAGCTTCTCTTGAAGTTTGGTAACCGGCACCGGTTTTCGCCCGTGCTCTTGCTAATTATTAAAATACTGTTAACTTGTGAGCTTCGTTGCAAGCATGTTGCATGCAAATTACAAAGAAAATCCAATGAACAGATTTTCTGAAAACAAACAAAACCGATTTTAGAGGCCTGTTTATATCTATTTATGTTGCCATGGCATCGGCATATGGGTCAGCTTAACTATCAAATAAAAAAAACAAAATTCGTTTGGTTAAGGGCCTACTGACGTATTTTTTTGGGGTGCGTTGCTAAGGATGTAATAGCTAACTAATTTGTGAGAATTTGGCACTGTTTTGGTCAGTTTGCAACTTTTGTAAACCAATGACCATAAATATGACGTCATCATGCCACGCCCGTGGTCACGTGACCAATAAAAGAAAACTCGAAATTTGTCTACGTGCTACACAATTTGGGTATTTAATCAGTGGTTTCAAAATTTGTATTCGTTTTTGCATCCAGCCAAGCATGGTTTTCTTTTTATTTTGAAAAATTTTCTTTTTAGAGAGATAAACTATACTAAAATACCCATAAATTTTTCAAAAAAGATAATTTGAAAAAATCAATGCTTACCTATATTCTGTATTTGGAGGTGAAACGTGCCATATGAAAAAAAAAAATTCAACTTACAGACCACCGGAAATTTAGGTTTTTCTCAAACCGGAAGTCAGTTCGTTTACGCATGCGCAGTCGATCTAAGAACGAGCGCAAGGAAAGGCGAGGGAAAACTTTCGATGCAAACAACAGTTCGTGCGGTGATTTTTGCTTGTGAATGGGTTTTCTGGTCAGCCCACTGTATGATGACATCAGTCACCGGAAGTAACATTTCACTTCCCTAGCAACGCACGAAAAATCCGTCCGTGGGCCCTTAACTTGCTTGTTACCATTTTTGGGACCAAAGGATCAAGGGTTTTGGAGAAAAAGGTAAATGAAACAGGTATCAAAAACTGTGTTTGGCCGCCTTAAGGGAAACCTCTAGAGGTTGAAAAAATAGCAAATACAAGTCCCTAATTCCTTCATCAGTATCGATTGAAAGCTTATGGGTGGTGTAGATTTTGTATATGCAAAAAAATGCTTGTAAAAATACTTAGAATTTAAAACATGGCAGGGGGGATTAGTGCAAAATGTTGAAAACTGGCCGATGTACAGCGCAAAATCCCAGACGCTTAAAAATAGTAAATTCAAGCCACTTCGTGGATTGAAATCTTGGTGTTGTAGATATTGTCTATTGAAAAACCGCTTGAAAAGGCCAAAGATCAGAGAAATGGCCTTTTTTTTTTCGTACATGTCGAAAAATGCTGATTTTACGCGACTCTGCAAATGGCGACCCACTGAAACGAAAAATGGCTGATTTTTCAGGAAAACGTTCAGAGGCTAACAATACAGAAAATACAAGTCGTCTAAAACCCAAGTTTGTATGGATTGAAGGTGGGTGTTCTAGATTTTGTCTATGCAAAACACCACTCTTACAAAAGCCTAAAATTAGGTAAATGGCCTGACTACGATTTCTGAAGTTGTCGAAAATGTTGAAAATCAGCCATTTCGATACTAGGAAAACTACCCATTTCTCTAATTCTAGGCTTTTTAGCAGTGATTTGCATAGACAAAATCTACAATGAAATCTAAAACTAATTCTAGGCCTTTTTTCAAGCGGCTTTTTTTCAGACACAAGAATTGCAATACCTAAGCTTTCAATCCACACTAATTATGGCATTAGCGGACTTGTCTTTTTAGCCTCTGGAAATTTGCCATAAAAAATTTTGCCATTTTTCCCCCCTTTGGAGAGTTAGGTGGTACGAAGGCAAAAATGGCCGCTTTTGTAGCAAACTAATAACAGCTAAACAACTCCCACGTTAGGATTGTGAACAAATTGTTACGCAGTAACACCACAATGACTCTGGGATGATACTATTCGAAGACAGCGCGGAAAAAAAGCATATAATTAGATAAATACTGGCCTTTTCAGATGATTTGGCTAAGGTGAGGCCAGAGATAAAATACCTATTTTGTAGGCATATTATGTTCTATATCTAGGAGCTACTGCAAAAGGAGAACGCGTTGGGAAAATGGCCTAACTGCAATACGTAGACTTTCCAATGATCACACAATGTTTCTAGGCGAACAATAGCACGAACCACGGCCTAGAATTTGAGAAGTAGTCAGCTTTTCAAACAATTTTGCTAAGCTGAACCAATGTACATAAATCTCGTTAGCACTATGTTATGAGGATCAGAATTACTTTTCGTTTACCTGTCATGCAATTCCAGACTTTTCTAGAATTGTCTTAAAATCCGTTATATTCCAGAAATTTCTTTAATTTGACTCAGCAGTTTCCACAAATAGTACACCTTGTAATTATTATACACTATATATCGCAACAGAACATTCTAGATGATTAGAGTAAAAGTATAAAAGAAGGCTCTTCTGCCAGGGTTCTTGCCCTCGTGGCTGGCTGTGATTCAACTAATGCTATGGATGCTATACTATGAGGAAGCTATAATCAACTGTTATAACTATGGTGAGGCTATGACCTTCGACCTTGTATCCGAAGAGAAGAAAGAGAAGAAAGAGACGATGGCTGAAAAGGGAAGAAGACAAAGAGTTCAGAGTTTATAATAAGTCTCCCGTAAGAGTTTGTCCATAAAGAAAATCCAGTGAGTGGAAAGAATCCAGTGAATCAAAAAAGTCAAGATTTTTGTCTCTGGTCAGTGGAACTTGGAGTTCGAAGTTAATCAAGATCAATACCTGTATGGCCATGAAGACAGTAAACCTGCTTTACGTACTGCTTAATTACCTTAAGCTTTAACCGAAGTAACAGTAAAACGTAAAACTAATTAAATAATAGTGAGAAAGGGTAACTGCTTGTTGTCACACTTTTATTGCGTGCCTTATATCGTACTCGGAGGTATTTTCATTTATGTCTTGTTCGCGGACATCTCTTCGTTATTCCAGCACGTATCAAACAACTACAACAACGTGATGTACATAAAAAAAGCAATTAGGTTTGCATCAGAACAAGGTCATGTTCAGCCTGCTCTAATTCAAAGGCCTGGTAACTGAGCTCAGAACTGTAAAATGGTGTATAAAAACAAAGAATTGAGGGAATACCACATCAATTTGAAAGGAAATGGACTTAAGGAGGCTCAAACCAGTTTTAGCACTTTCAACAAACTGTACTACTTGGAAGAAATAAATCTTTACTTAATAGTGATGTTATAATGCCATATGAAACACCAAAAGATGCTTAAAGAGATGCACTTATTAATGTAACGTAATGGGTTACCATGGCAACAAAAGAGCCATCTTAAAACACCCTATATATTGTCTTTAACCACATAGCTCAAAAACCAACTTTAGTGACTCCCATTTTTTATTGCTAGGGCATGAATAGCCACCTTCACAATTCAGAATCTTTAAGGCGGCTATGAATCCGCTCCAGAGAATATTTTTTAAACTTTGCAGAGAGTGTCGTCTTAGCCTGCTAATCACTTTTCAGCAATAAAAAAATGGGGGTCTCTGAGTTCGTTTTTGAGATATAAGAGCTTAAACACAAAATATAGGGCGTTTTAAATGATTCATTTGTTGCCATGGTAACCTATTACATTCCTGTTACGTCAATTTAATGAGAACGTCTTTTTAAGCCCTTATTGGTGTTTCATATGGTGCCATAACATTGTCCTTAAATGAAACAGTGTTGTAGAGTTAATCTTTCTAATATCACATTCCCTCCAAATTGTTGAAAATGGTTTGAGCCACCATAACTTCCTTCAAAAAAGAAAAAATCGCGACAAAAATCAAGCAAATAAAACGAAAATTATTGTCTGAAAACTGCTGAAGAAGAATGCGCCTTCAATACATGAATCACGTCTAAGAAACCGAGCGATATCTTTTTCACGAGAAATCAAACCGGAGCCCACCGGTGCAAAAATCCATAGCCGCAGAGTTACTTGGTAGAGGTAAAAATGCCACTCTCTGATGGGAATCTTCTTCATTACTCTGAAAGACTTGGTGAGAGTTCCCACGCATTGACATCCATGACTTGCGCGAGCTATATTCCATTTAAATCAAAAGAGGAATCATCCGAAAGAACACTTTGATCATCTTGGAAATGTTCCAGCTCTAAAATAATTCCTTTCAGTAACCTTGTGCACCTACAAAGTTGGACAAATCAGCAATCAGGTGGCCACGCTAGCTCTCGAAACGGTGTATCACCTCAAAAAATCCATCACATCTTTTGTCATTAACATTATTGAAGTGAGCTGCCTTTTTTATGCAGGCGAATACACAACTTGAGCTTGTCTCGATTGACCTTACTATGCAAGGATCCAAACATGCCAATGGCGACGTTGGGAGGACAGGGAGTTACAGGTTGGGAGGACAGGCTATTAGGGGGTCCAGCTGTTTTTTTACGAACTTTTTCTGGACATGACATATTGTTAAATCCGTGAGCTCTAAACCTTCAATTCTCAGCGTCACGCAGGATTTTAGTCATATCCTGCACGTACTGTTGTGTAGGTGTTATTTGCCGTTCACACCCTTCCTGGAACGTGAAATGTACTTCGTAAATAAGGTATAAAATAAGTTCCTTTTAACGATTTTGTTCAAACTCCCTGATGAAGTCTACGTAATCAGACGAGACCGGTTGGAGAAATAAAAGCAATTTGGCAAGATCTGTTGCTGTGTGCTGTTCACTAGTATTTATTTTGAAAAAAAGTGTTTAAAACATTAACCACTCCTACTCGCTATGTAATTTGACCTTAGACCAGAAGTATCTTCAGATCAAATACGGTCTCGAAACCCTAACTGCGATTCATTGAAATCTAATTTAATTTTGCCTTTCTCTGCCTGCTTTTGTTTCTACTGTTTAACTCGCATCTTCATTCAACGTTTTAAATATTTAATTTTTGTGTCTCTTCCAAGCACTCCCCCTTCGAGCTTAGTTTAAGCTTATCTCTAGCCATGTATAAAACACGTGCACTTATTTATTTATTGTTTTTTTTCTTTTTCTGCGATTTGCTCTCCTCTTTTTCGCCGTTGTTGCTTTTATTCATCATTATCATCGTCGTCGTTATTATCATCATCGTCGTCGTCGTCGTCGTCGTCGTCGTCGTCATCGTCGTCATCATGATGATGATCATCATCATCATCATCATCATCATCATCGTCATCATCATCATCGCCGTCGTCGTCGTCGTCGTCGTCGCCGCCGCCGTCATCTTCGACACTATCATCATCATCATTATCATCTTCTGTTTTTTTTTTTTTGTTTTTTTGTTTTTGTTTTTCATAAAAGAGAACAAAATACAGAACATTATTATTTTCATCTCCATTAACTTTTAAAAAGTCTAATTAAACATCACCACCCAGATAGGGCCCAAATGGAGTTTGGATCATGTTAAATAGTTGCTTACTAACATTGATGATAACCCTAAAAGTGATCAACAATATATTTCACCTGTTAGTATCAGTCCTTTATAAAACAATGATTGACAAACAGGATCACATAGGTCTCCCAGTAATTCTACAGGAACGTATGTGGGCAACAGATGATAATTTAGATTATCTATATTTATTTACTTATTTATTTCTTTAATTATTTATTTCCAAATTTAAAAACTGTATAGGTTCTAAAGAATGGGGCATACCGTATGTCCCAAACGAGGTTTAAACAACTAACCCAACCCCCTAAATAACAAGAAACCCTCCCCATTACAGAATAACTACAAATCTAATTACAAATTATGATATAGATTATACTTAAACTATATACAAAGGACTGACATTTTAGCACATACATGTCGAAAAAATATTTACAATTAAATATATATTTAAACATCTTCGATTTTGTTTTCTATAATAACAGTACAATGACCTAAGCAAGTAATGAGAGAAATACATGGAAGTGAACCCCCGCCCCTTCGAAACCCGGTACGGATGCCCTAGCCACTGAGCTACTAAAGACTCTGTGGTGCGAAATTCCCAGTTGATGATCCATAATATCTTTCATGTATTTCTTTCATTACTCGCTTTGGTTGCATCTCTGATATGCCTTAATGTGACTGCGTGATGCAGTTAATGGTTAAAACTACACTATTTGACTGCGTGATGCAGCCGTAGTCTATACCCACATTTCACCCTTGCTCACCACAAAGTGTCCGGTAGCTCAGTGGTTAGAGCATCCAAACTAGATCGCGGAGGATCGTGGGTTCAAATCCCATCAAGTATCTGGAGCTCGGAATTTTTCTGAGTTCCCAATTGGTGATGCATAATATCTTTCATTCTTTCATGAACGTTAGAATCGTAACCATAAATAATTAAAGTAAAGTATGCAAGAGAAACTTGACTTGAGCAGTTTCTTCCGTTTCCAACAAACTCTGCCTTACAAGAGCGTCAGAGTTGCAGGTGTGATTTCTAACCAAATACTCCTCAATATCTGAGAACAGAGTCAATACACCATCAAAAGTTCGACCCCGATATATTGAGTTTTCAATTAGCAAAGTCCGTAGATTACATTACCGAGGATATACCAATCCATGATATCAATTTCCGTGTTCTCACCGGTACAATTGTACCCATCATCACCGAAGTATCCTGGTTTTAATTTACACGAGCAAGTATACGATCCTTTGGTATTGTTGCACGCTGCCTCTTTACAGCAATTGTGCATTCGTGGAACGCATTCGTCGATATCTACGGTTAGAGTAGATAAATAATCATATAAAGGTACACCATAAAGTGTCAGAGGAATAATAAGCCAAGTAGATTTGAAGAAAGATTACAAATATATCAAAGCCGGAGTTTTGTAACCATGTCATCCTATAGTTACCATCACGTACTAGATATTTTTTTAGTTAGAAACAGAGGTAGTAGCAGTGGCAGCAATAGTTAGACAATATGAGGATAGAAAAGAAGAATTAACGGATACCTTGTTGACGATGGGCAAACTTCCATCCTGAAAGATCAACGCAGCGATATCCTTTGTCTGTATATCCAGATTGGCGAACAGATCCGTTGGCACAGTGATCTTCCTTATCGCAGGCACTCTTTAAACAAAGACGAAAACAACGCTGACTGACTAAAAGCATATAGCAGTTCTTAAATTGCTAAAAATAAAGAGATATGGGACAGGGTTGACTAAAAGGTATAATACGTATGGAGGCTCCAGGTAATGGGCTCCTCTTGTTATCCAAAACGTTATCGGTCATTGTAAGCGATGAAATGGTAATCTCTAACAAAAAGATCAAACTGGCAAGGCGTCCTCCTTTCGTCTGAAACGAATACCTTTTGTGGGTAGTAACCAAGTTAAATTGTCCCATCACATTGCAAGTATCCAGATATGTTTACTTGCGCGGTGAAAGACACTGATTGTAAGTTAACATAGTTCGCTTTGGGACTCCATGTGCATGTGCGTGGTTTTTGGTTTTAGGGTTGTGGTTTAGTTCTGTAAATTCTAGCGTCTTACTCTAGTTCATACAAAAGCCTCTCAAATATGAACAGGAACATGAACATGGACGAGTACACGATCACGTACACTAACGCAAACTAGAGCACACAAACCTAGGACAAACATAAACGGAACAATGCATAACGCGAACACAAACAACAAAGAATTAAGGCTGGTTTCCATATAATCGCCCGGATCGCCCCGATCGAACGAAACAGTGTAGAGGCGTTCTTTACGATTCGTACGATTTGCTGTGTCCAAATTTCACTCGATCGTTCCGATCGCCTGGATAGAGCAGAGTTCTATCCGGGTGATGCGATCCCCGCAGTCGCCTCTTTCCGCTATTGTTTCCGTAAAACCGCCCGGATCGCCTGTATACTGTTTCGTGCGATCGGGGCGATTCGGGTGATTATATGGAAACAAGGCTTAAGAATTGAAACGCGAAGAGGAACGCGTTAGCATCAAGTTATAAGTGGAAGGACGAGAACTAGTACAAAATTAAACCTCACTGAGATTAGGAGGAGTAAACAAAAAGATCAATTCAATTTTTTCTTTCTTACGTCTGCTCCATAATAGAAGTAATCCACAGCGTCCAGAAGCTCTAGACCATGTCTAAGATGGGTGGCGTTGTTCAGCTCACATCTGTAAAGTCCCTTGTAATTTTTGTGGGTATGAATATTAACACTAACGCAGTTAGGTTCTTGATAGCACCGCCACTTACATTCTTCCAAATCGTGGATTTCGATAGCCGTAATGTTATGATTCACCAGCAGTTTGTGGGCGAAGAAAAAAAAAGAAGGGAAAACAAGCTCCCGACAATCATCTATAAAATCAAAAGTAACTATTGCAATCATTGTCATAAACTATTATAAAC
>NC_090873.1:39679714-39702214 GCF_036669935.1 Montipora foliosa | reverse complement strand
TTTTTTTAAAACCAAGTTCACTCTACCCTAATTCAACAATGGACAGAATTTATTTCCATGCAAGCCATCTTAATATTTTTCTGTGATACTGTCTTTAAGACAGCATGCCTTCCGAAGACATCACAGCTGTGTCACCCAGTTATGCACAGTCATCCACGACTGGGCGACCTCCATTGATGCTGGCTTCCAAACCGTCGGTTCATATTGGACTTTGCGAAGGCTTTCGACACCGTGCCTCATTAAAGATTAAAAGCTAGACTTTTTCTCTACGGTGTAAATGGAAACACGCTCCGCTGGATTGACGCCTTCTTATGCCATCTTCACCAACGTGTTTCGATTAACGGTGCCAAGTCTGAATAAAGTCCTGTAAGGTCAGGCGTCCCTCAAGGGACTGTGCTTGGCCCTATCCTCTTTAATGTGCTCATTTGTGATATAGTGAACAATATAAACTCTGAGATACGGCTATTTGCCGACGATTGTGCTTGCTATCGACAGATCCGCTCCCACGAAGACCATGCTACTCTACAAAAAGATATTCAACATCTTGGAGACTGGGCCCAGCGATGGAATATGGCAATTGAAAGTATAAGTGTAAAAAAGTGTAAAATCATGCACATTTCAAGGAAAGAAAACGTCACAAATCCCACCACTTATACTTCTAAGGGGGGAACCGAACCTATTCACGTTTGAGGGGGGGTGGGGGAAGGGGGGGTGGTAGGAGGTTTGGAAGATTTCTCAGTTGCAAGAATTTTTTTCCTAACTGACCAACAAGGCAGATTTTTTTTTCAGTCGAAAAGCAGTGCGCAATAATTTTTTGGGAGATTATCCTCTGCAGGATTTTTTTTCCCTCCATTCGGGAGTGGGACACACCTCAACTAAAGAGCAACCTGCATTTGATAGTGGTTTCTTCTTTGTAAAATGTTTACTATTGTACAGTGTATTGCCAGCACAGGTGTGTAGGGCTTGAGACTAGCACCTGGGCTATTCCTTTCCTTGCGGCCACCATATGCCAACCATGCACCATTGAAAAATATCAAGGTGTAGACAGGCCAAACACAACTCCTATTGGTCAAGAGAGGATATTCAAAGACCACAGAGCTTTGCTCTAACGAGTACATCTTTCAAAGGCCTCCCTTTTCTATTAGGGGTTTACATATGACGTCACGGCGGCCATGTTGGTGTACAGAACAATGCTGTAAAATGTCTTTTGGGAATTTGATTCTATTTTTATGCAAAGACTTGTGGAACCATTTTCTATTATTTTGCACACCAACGTGGTCGTCTCATCACTTGGATGAAAACCAAGGACATGAAATAATGGAGGGGTTTTAAAAATTTCTCTTGGTAAGGGATGGTTTTGTATAAGATGCAATTTGTTCACTGATGAGTGGAATTTTGTAAGAAACGGCAAAATTCTTTTGCACGTTTTTTGTTTATTTTGTAAAGCCGACATTCTTTCGCTAAAATTGACTTCAGATAGAGTCATGTTGGAAGGAGGAAGGAATCGCCGTTGTATGAACATACGAAACATTTTATGAAAACAGCCCTCCGATTCCAACTCGCTTCCCTAAATGCTAAGACTTATCTTGAAAGAAAGTTTTTTTTTCCATTTCAAGGGGAAAACCACACAGAACCGCAATGGGAAAAAAAACGGCAGTATCTTTTGCTAACATCTTCATAGCGAAAGTTGAGACAGATACCATCAACCAAAGCCCTTACAAACCACTGGAAAAGATACAATGACGACATCTTTTCTCTATGGAAACATAAACAAAAAAGCAATAAACAACTTCACGGAGCTGCGAATAGCTTCCATCCTACAATAAAATTCACGGCTGGGATTTCAGATAATGGAATTTCTGGCGTTTGAGTGTATACGAATTAGCCCGAAATGAAATATTTCTGCGGCACTGGAGCAGTGGCGACTGGAATTAGTCCAGTCGAAGTGCATTATGGGTTGTCAAGGAGGACTATGTGAGAGGTTTGTAGCACGTGAGATAATCATTCTAGGCCGACACCTTTGATCTTAGATATATTTTTAAGTATAACGTTCTTTTAGTCAACGCGGGTAGACGCGTTTGAAATTTGTAGCCTCGTAGGATGGGCTATTTAGAGTTTTAGCCATGGTTCCTACCCAGATTTACTGCCGACTTTTTTCCCCCACGGGGTTTTTTCCGGCGGGTTTTTTCTGGCCTCCGTCTGACAGTAGTAGTTGTGTAAACTGTCGTTCACCTCTGTCTCTTGTCTTATGCCTTATACTTAGATCTTGTAATAGGTTGTAGTATAACGTATCGTTGTTACTAGTGCTCGGTCTAAACTGCCAAAATAAACCTAATGGTTTTTCCTCATGTTGTGTACTGCGTGGTGGAGCTAAAATCTGAAATAACATTGATGAAATGATATATGAAATGGATCATATATGAACTGCGGATATGAAATCAAGTAAAGCTATGATCCTCGCATTTATGAACGCAATTTTTGCAATTAGGTAAAGTAGCCTGAAAAATTTAGCACTTCAACGGGGTTTCAACCCGTGACCTCGCGATACCGGTGCGACGCTCTAACCAACTGAGCTATGAAGCCATTGACGTTGGGAGCGGTCATTTGTGGGTTCTAATGTTCCCGTGAGGAATGAATCAACGATGAAATGATATATGAAATGGAGCATAGATGAACTGCAGAAATGATCAAACGGGTTGAAAGCCGGTTGAAGTCCTGAATTTTTCAGGTTTCTTTACGCAGTTGCAAAACTTGCGTTCATAACTGCGAGGATCAGAGCTTAACTTGATGAAATAACATTCTTGGATACATGTGTATACCAGGGCGATCGATTCAAAATGCACTCTATTCTTGATGTGCGCACGCACTTTAAACCGACAGAGACTTCAACTCCTGCTTCCCTCCAGGCGTCAGGAAAGGCTTCATCAAAGGCAAAGCCCTAAGGCTTCTTAGAACTAACTCTTAAAAAGCGAAATTTGAAGAACACATCGCATTATTCAAACAAAGATTACGCCACAGAGGATATCCAGATGACCTTTTGAACGTGACTCTATCTGAAGTCGATTTTAACGAAAGAATGTCGGCTCTACAAAAAAAAAATTTAAAAAAAAAAGAAACGCGCAGAAGAATTTTGCCGTTTGTTACATAATATCGCACATCATTACTTAATCTCAAACATATTCTTATGAACAAATGGCATCTTATGCAAAACCAGCCCTAACTAAGAGAAATCTTTAAAAGACCCTCCCCTTATTTAATAGAGAAAAGGGAGGTCTTGGAAAGACTTGGAATTTCCTATCTTGACCAATAGGAGTCGTGTTTGGCCTGTCTACACCTTGAAACATCATTAAAATATTTATAAGACTCTATGAACTCAGTGAACTCCCATTTTTAAGAAAACCTTGCTTTATTGAATAAAAGAGCATAGTTTTTATGCAAACGACTCAGATTTGGTAGACCACAGGTAGGGATGGGCCTTTTATGATTTGTAAGAATATTTTTTGGCTCATAACACACGCATGATTTTTTTTTTCCCCTCAGAGCTGGCCATGCATGGATTGAATTACCAACCACTCAACGTTTTTTTTTAACCAAATGATATTGACCAAATGCAAAAATGACTGTCATAAATTAATCTTTTTCATTATATAAACACCAATGACATACCAAGAGAGCTTTCGCGCGAAAACATGATATCTTCACACGTGAAGATAACATGTCATTTTCACACGTGAAAAGATCACTGTTTCTATGGTTATATGAAAATCGCGCAACACGAGAAGAGAAAGTTTCGTAGCTCCAAGCGGCCATGTAATATCCTGTATATCTCTGTTTATCTTCTGAGCATAGGTAGCATGAGCAAAAGGAAACGAATTCAAGCTCCAAAAATAGACTACTCAGGCTTAATTGAACAATGATGAAAGAATCGTTTATTGGCGGCCATTCTTGCTGTCGGTCGATAGTTCAGTGCCGGCAAGAGTGGGTGGAGGAATCTTCGCTGACGTCATTGTTTGCATGGTTTTATTAACATACGAGTTTACTCAGAGAAGGCACCACACTATTTACAAATTGACTTCAAAAGGTAAAAGAACTTGTTAAAGTTTGTACAAGGGCCAATTTTGTGCCTTTTAGCATCGAGAACGAGCTAATAATTAGCCATCAAAACCGGCGGCAAAAGCGCTAATGACCCTGTACATTATTTGTAAAAATTCGAATTTCCAACACAGCATTGCTCGGAAACTATCTGGTATATCGCATTCAAATTTTCAGATGTAGCTCAATACGCAAAGACATTTAAATAATCAGTATCTTTTTTTCTTGACTGACTAATTTAAACGGGGGGAAACTTTACACAAATATTCCCCTATTCAACTGAAAAAATGCCTTAGGAAGCCGAAAATATGAAATGAAAAAATAATTACGCATATAAATACGAACATCTTTCCCTGTCGATTAGCTGGTACCTGTCGTGTCGATTGACAAACGGTTTTCGAACCTAATTACATACATTCTTACTCGCTCCAACCACAAAAAAGTTCAGGGAAAGACAGAAACTTTCTCCTTGAAAGAAAGGGTTGTGGAGGATCACTCACATCTCAAACTACTATTTCGAGGGTAGTTCAACTTCTTTTGTAAATTTGTGGTACAAGATCGACAAGTTCAAATACAAAGGCCATAATCGTATTTTCACGGTTGGACTGGAACGAGCAACGAGTCGAGGCTGATACGGAGGCATTCTGCAACACGTCCTCTACCTCTGAAATGACGATTATCGAAAATTCCTAACTTTCTCTGGATTGACTGTTATCGTCAATTTAGATTACTCTGTTCCAGGACGTGCGGTAGTAGACAAAAATTAAAAAAATAAAAAGTAAAAGATGCATTCCTGGACGGAATTTGAACCCGGAGGTTTTTATGCACTTAACCAATAAAGATCAACTGGCTTACGATTATACCAACCAACAATAATAACGATTATACCAACCAACAATAATAACGAAGATATCGTTGACGTCACCTATTATCATTAATGTACTAATCAGAGCCTCATTGGCTGTCGAAAACAAAGGTTCTTTTGTTCCTGTAGTTGGCATATTTGAATGACCAAAGTAATGTTTGTAAACAGATATCTTCCCTATTAGTATATATAAGATCATTGCTGAATAGTGGTTAAGTCTAGTGCGTGGTTTTAAAATGGTTAGCTTTCTCTTGAGGTTTGGTAACCGGCACTTTCTCCTCTTTAAACTTGTTTCTTAGTGGGTGATTATTAATACACGTTGACTTTACAGCGGCATTCAAAAGAAAAAAATATCGACATATTAAAAAATGACGTTCTGGCAGTTAGCGATGTGGTAGTCTAGTGCTTAAGTGAAATAGTTATCAATCGAACATTCCAGGTTCGAGTCCTGCGAGTTCAGACATTGGGGTTCGGATTTTATAAATTCATATATTCATATATTCATATTCACTTTCCATAATCACTATCAAGAGCTAACCGCCCGAAATTGACGATAATAGTCAAGTTAGAGAAAAATTGGAACTGTCCATAATCGTCATTTCAGAGGTAGATGGGCTATTTCCAGAGGCAAATTATTTTTCCGCATTATAGCCTCCATCCTATGCTAGTTCCAGTCCCACTCAGAGTCCTGACAAGAAGAAGTGTCTCGTCACGTCACTTGCTTCATATTTTGATATTATCTCTGATTCTGCAAAAGCGCCGCTCTCGCATTCACCAGGGCTTTGAAAGCATCTTCCGATCCAGGGGCAAGGCTTTTGTCCGGATGTATCAAAACCGCTAATTTGCGATAGGCGCGATTGATATCATCCCTGAAAAAAGAAAAAAGCAAATAAATACAGTAAAAGGGATAACTTGCATGTCAAGCATTCTTCGGCGAAAGAAGAGCTTTGGAAAGATTTTTCTCACATCTTCTGCGTGAAAATTGAGGGGACGACGGGGGAACTCCATCGGCCTTTCGCGCAGTAAAAATGCGGTAAATTTTCTCAAAGCTCCTTTTTTTATTACTAAGAAATCAATCTTTACGATGTTTGATCGTTCCACAGTCCGGTCGATTACATCTGTCTCTAATGTCAAGAAACTTTAGTTAATACAGAATTTTGTCTCAAAGATGAAGTCTGACCATGTAACTTCTCTTTTGCGTCAACTTAACTAACTCCCAATTAAAAAGCAATTATACCTTACAGGTTATTTATTGTTTAAATTGTGTTACACGCATTCAATGTAACGCAAGTATGTCTGCGTGGCCATACAAATGCGCCAACGACCTTGCACCCAGGTAGCTCTGCTCTGACCAATTTTGCAGAGAACAAGTATCCACAAGAGATTGACGCGCAACCGAAACAGCCTAGAAAGCCCATTTTTTAAAACTGTATCCGTCAACTATCGTTCGCCTACAAGGCGGCAGTGTAGATCTGGAACGACTTGGATATCTCGTTTAAATTAAATCCATCAATTCCCACTTTTAAGCGCGCAATGAAAGACCATTTATAGTCCTTGAGTATTAACTCGTAGAATTTTGATTGATCTTATTGAATTTTGTCATAATTTTTATAGTGGACTTAAACCAACGTCCACTGATTTGTAAATAGTTACATAAGAGCTTTAATTTTTGAGGAGTATCTATTAAAAAGATGATGATAATGATGATGATGGTTATTATTACTATTATTTTGTTTCGCACGGGAACGCTTGCTACAAAGGCTAAAACCAGAATTACAGCAAATAAAAAAAAAGCGGAGGCCCCGTCTCATAACCCATGTTGGCAATTAAATAGTATGGGACGTTAAAGAACCCACTCACTATTCGATAAGAGTTGGAGACGTAGTCCCTGGCATTGTGGTCTGACCTATCTAGACGGGGGCATCTTTCACTTCGTAAAATAATTGTAAACTGCGTAACAAGCAGTCTGGCTAAACTCCTCCACAAAGCGTTGTAAATTAGCCCTGAAAAGCCCCGAGGGGAGAGACTAATATATTCACTTCACTTCACTCTTCACCTTCATCAAAGATGACGTGGAAATGTAAGAAAAACGTGACACGCGGCGAGTGTGTCATTGATGTTCTTAGATGGACCAATTTCTATAATTGATTCTAATTGGCTTAATCAATCACATAGGCCGTGTTTTTACAGCAGCCGTTGTCTCGCTTAACATTCCTGAAAGTGGTTTGTTCGCAGACTTCGTCAAACGACTTAAAAATGATACGTGTTTTCACGGGTAAGATTAAATGAGACAGCAGCCAATGCAATAATAACTGAAAATAATAAAAATAGCACTTCTGTTGCATTTCCGATTTGAACTTGCTTAAGCTACCTGGTTTAATGGCTTAAATTTAATGGAAATGCTATTGAAATTTGCCGAGTCGCTTAACTTTAAGCGAGTTGGGAAAGGAATTTTCCGTTGTCAGTCGCTAAGCGACTTAAAAAAATCGCTCGTGAAAACACGGCCACAGTCTAACAATCATTTAACTCGCTCTGACCAAGCAGGAGCGCTTACAGTGGTGAATTATACAACCAAATTTCAGTGCTTCACTCACTAACGACGAGATACAGCCGTACCACAGTTTCGTCAAAAAATAGTCCCGTTAGATTTCGGCGTCAAAATGTCGAACGCAAAGGTAACCAGCGCTCCGAAACGGGGCGTCTGCGCTGCGAATCTCATCGAGATTCACCTTAGCCGATTGGTACCTTATTTTCTTCAAAGCTGTGCTTTTATTTAACAAATAGACTCCATGTTGCAGTGCGTCTCTTCAGTGATCAATAGAATAGATCACAAATCATGATGATGACCTTTGTATAAGTGTCAACTGTATTCAGTGGTGGGACACTAATTACGAAATGAAATCAATCGTAGGTTGGTTTTTGAGAAGAGTGGAAGACTGGAGTACTCGAAGAAAAACCTCTCGGAGCAGAGTAGAGAACCTGCAATCTCAACCCAGGCATGTGAAGCCGAGTCTGGAAATCGAACGAGGGCCACACTGGTAGGAGGTAAGTCCTCTCACCACTGCGCCAGGCGTCAAAATGTGATAAAGACAAAAAAGTGGCACACGAGTCGTTAGCGATTGTGATCTTAAGATTACTGAATCGACGCACGGCAACATGAAATATATTTCTTTTATACAATAGATAATTCAAAGTTTTTTGACGATGACGTCAGCTGTTTGTCCTCATCATAGGTGACAACCGATCAAAATACGTGCATTACTGAGCTTATCATATGAGCCAGTTATAACTCTTACCTGCTAGCTCCAGCCGTGAGTCCAAGCCTCGCGTAGTTATCCTTGGCTGTTTTCAGTCGCTGAATAGCTTCAGCTTGTTCCTTGGTGTATCCAACAGTCGTGGGTGCACTTATCCCTACCGGTTTGCCTCCATTTTCCATCGCTGTCAGCACAGATTTGAACAGGGTCTTAATGAGAGAGAAAGGGGGCAGTAAACATACAAAAACGCATTTTTTGGCCTGATAACGAATGGAACCACAACTGTATTCTCTACTTTCTGAAATTCCATAAAGCTTAGTTCCCATTGGCGACATAAGGATCATAAGCATAATCATAATCATAATCATAAACATAAGCTTCTTATGTTCTAGTGGGGACGGCCGCTCTAAAAACGTAAAGCTTTTCCTCGAAGCTTGCCGCCATCTTGAAAATGAACCGACCCGAAAGTACTGGTCCTAGGCTTTAATTGGCCAAAACACAATGACCCCGTTGCGTCATTATGTTTCTCATTATGTCGTTATGATTTTCGCGTTCCCACTGCAAAGAAAAGCGACATAGTCATAGTCAAAGCCATAATCACAATCATAAGAAAATGGTCGATCATTTTCTTATGATTATGATAATGTTTCTGGACGTTCCCACTAAGACATAAACGACATAACTGCGTTAAGTTCGTTCTTATGATTATGATCTTTATGTCGCTAGTGGGAACTGGGCTTAATACATCTTGTCTACCCCCAAGAAAGTTGCATAGGCATTGTTTTCGATTCATAGGGGTAGGTTTAGGCATTGTTTTTAGCTGTATATTCCAAGAGAAAGCGAAAACAATGATTATGCGAAAGTTGGGGGTGGGGGAGATGTATTATCGTATTTGAGAAATTGGAGAATTCGGTACTTAGTTGAAGAATAAGCGTTTTTCGAGGGACTCCGCCCGATTGGCTCAGTTGGTGTCAGGATTTTTATCAGTCTTTCAACTAAGGAGTTGTTTCAATAAAAAATCAAATATTCTGTTACGGGACAGTTACAGTTTTCCATGGACATTCAGTTAAACTTCACCTCGTGAGTCCACAACATTTTGACCACTGTGATGACGAATATCGTTGTCGATAAGAGTGCAGACAACGCGGAACCACATTCGATTTGTTTCTACCACAAACATTGAACGTCAAGGAAAATGTTCATCTTGTAGTGTGACCAAGATTGTGACACAAAGAAAGAGCAAGCGTTGGCTACAACTTTCTCGCAATCTCATTGGTTTATTTCTTAAAATAAGCGTATCTGACTGCTTATTTTAAAGTCATCCATATTTGAGAGCTAAAAAAGGCATTGCGTGGCACGTGGACGCGAGAGCCGTTGTCTAGACTCTTATTGACAACGGCAAATTGGCCAATCTGATCGCGAGATAACAAGTAATTGTGGCAAAAATCAAACTAGATATAGAGCTTTCGCGGGTTGACATGTCAATTAAAAAGAGAAGTGAATCATAAAAATGGCCACAAGCCCCTTTCTTAGCTTTTGGCTATAAAAATTTCTTCCAAGAGCTCTATCGAATATACAGCACTTAGGGGAACCTCCTCTTTAACAAAAATAGCTTTAAATCCAAGAAATAACCTTTAAAGTCAAGTCATGCGATCAGTCTTTTTTTTTTTTTTTTTTTTTCAAAATAAGCGTTGGTATCCGAAATAAATAAGTTTTTAGAATCGCAAATTTGTTTTCAACATTTGCAGGTGCTACCATCTTGAATAGACTGATTTAGCATAAAGACGCCACGTCAAGCTCCGTGAAAGAGCTTGGTACCCAGTCAAATTCCCGCCTCCTGCGATTCTGGCCTCGCGTCGTGGACGTGGAAGCCAGTAGTTTGCGGTCTTCCCTAGAACGTGGACTTCAGTTAGGTCGCTTCAGCGATGGAAAACACACCTAAAAAGCTAGTACTAGTGTTACAATTGATTTGTATTGTATACCAGATGTTTGAACTTATTGTCAGAATTGCGATGAGCTGGACGTAAGAAAAGAACATTTTACTCATCAGACGCAATGGGCGCTCAAAGGGGTTTTCAATTCAAAGCAGGAAGCAGAGAAAAAGGGAATGTATGGCAAGCTATTGCCAAAAAATCTCTTCAATTCTGTCAGTTCAAGAGGTGTTAGAGACAGTTCTACTTTGATTTCAAGAAGGTATAAGGCGAAAAATGCCGAAGAACTAAAAAGTAACGAAGACGAACTGAGCGAATACGATTTACTACTGAAAGAGTTAGCTCACTTAAGTGAAGAATCGGACAAGTAAGCCAATGCAGAAGACGAAGTTGCTAAAGAAAAAAACAGTACAGAAAAAGAAATTGGCTCTCGAAATAAGGTAAAGAGCAATGAAAACAATGGGCCACAATTAAAAAAGATCACAGTCTGATCAAATTCAGCAGGATTAGATCAAGGAGATCATGGCTGGAAAAAAAACAGACCGAGATCTGAAGTTGAAAGAGCTCCAGCTTGAAGAGCAAAGAAAGGAAACCCTTTCCTTTCTTTGCTCAGCAGAAGAAAAGAAAATAACTGATGGAGCATACGCAGAAGCAAATTCAAATGCAAAGAGACAGCCAGCAGCAGCAGCAGCAACAACAGCAAATGATGCTAATGCAGCAGATGATGAACATTATGCAACAGCAGCAGCAACAGCGATAGCTTTTCACCTCAAAGAAGGATAAAGAGTAAACTAGAGTGTCACTCATACATAATGTTTGAAATTTTCTTTGTACCTTTATTACAAGTAGTTGTCTGTAGATTTTGACTGAAAAAGTTACAACTAATGTTTCAGTTATAAACTGAAGTAAAATAGCTCCCTTATTTCTCACCACTGATACTTAGAATTGTTTAGGCATGGTCAATGAGACCTAAATTGAAGTTGTCGATTCTGAGTATTCCGGCATAAACCCTTGAACTTGAAATTGTAATTTTCCTATCAGAAAACAAAACATCATCAAGCTAGCAGTGAAAAGGATAAGTTATGATGGATGTTATGATGATAAAGCTTTGGTTGTGTGGGTTGTGTGCTGGTGTATATGTATAATATAACCATTCCCATAGAATTAAAATTTTTGATCACTAGAATGCCACCTAGCTAGATTTAATAGCTTCTTAGTTATTTTCTAGGGGGCATTGTACGTCTATTACTTATTTCGTGTATCCCTATTTACGCGTGGTACAAAAAAACTTTGTTGTTGTTGTTGTACAATAATTGCATACAATGGTAACACATATTTCATAATTTTATCCCACACTTTTCAAATGCTGTGTTGCAAAATGATTTTGAAAAATTAGCACTATTTTACACACTACATTTTATATAATCTAATGTGAACATGAATGATTACAATGTCCCACCATTTGAAAAGACCCATTAACAGTGTCTCAATCTATCTGTGCATGCAAATACACATACAGATGTCTGTATTGGGAACAATCCTTGAACGAATTCAGTCATTACAAACAGGACAAAAATATCATCTACAAGACCTGTATATATTTACCAGAAAGAGGTCAGAAGATTTGGGGAGTCAACACCAAAATACGTTGAAACAATTATAAGCATGTGTGGGAATTTTGAAAAATTGCTAAGGTAAACTTTGCCAACAGGACTAAGGTCAATCTGGAGCTACTTTTAGAACTCAACGAACCTGTAGTAATTGGAAATGCATGCAGCCAAACATCCATTCTACATTTACTCTAACCTCACTCATACTCTCATTGAATCTTGCCATCTGTGGGATGACGTGAACATTTCTAAACGGAGTCGGAAATGGATGCCTAAGAGGTATGCGGGATCGCCAATTACAGACATACATGTACAGGCCTCCCATTATTTGCTCACGCAACGGCTTGCAGATCCCTGATTAAGCCTGCCTCGTACAGCAGTGTAACATCGTGCCTTCGCCCCTCATAGGGTCCACTTAGGTTGGCTATAAGCCCATTTGGAAGAACAAAACGATCCTGAAACTATATTGAATGTACACGTTACTTTATGCCCATTCTAAACCTCACGCTGATTATTCTTGGGTCGAGTTATCTTGCATAAAGTCCCGTCTACGAAGCCAAAACAGTTTTCAAGTCGAGCTCCACGCGCATAGATACTCTGTGCATATTGTGCTAGAGCTGGTCGGTTATAAATTAAACGAGCGGTACCGAAAGGTTAGTGCGAAGTCTTGCACGTACGAGCACAAAGAAGATGAAAACAAGAAGTGGTTTCACTTTGACCATTTTCTAATCTTAAAAGCAAAGAAAAATAAAAGCGACAAAGGCACATTTGAGTAAACCAAAGGCTCAAATAGTAATTTAATTGCCATAAACGTGTTTGTTGTTGTAAAGTAGGCACATAAAATAGAAGCAACAAAATAGACCAAATAGACAAAATAGACCAAAACTTCCCTTTCATAACTAACATACAAAACTTCCCTTTCATACATAGCGAAAATTCTTTACCTTTCACGAAATTGTCGTGCAGCCCGTACGTCCGTCCGTACAATGTGAACTTCCACAGCAAAGCGACATCAAAATGCCGGACTGATCCGCTAAGAACGAGACACGCGATTTACCCTTCTCTCGCCGTCGACGATTTCGGATATCGACCACATATCATCTTTGGGGGAGTAAATCAGCGACATTTCCCAGTTTGCTCTCAAAAGACCAGCAGACTCACCTACCCCTAGATGAAATAACGAGATACTTACCCACCACTACGCGTCGTCTAACAAAGAATTTGAAGAATTTGAAGAATTTTCAGCCTATTTTGAGTCAAGTAAAGCATCATATTGTGTCCGATCCTTTGGAATATTGACATCTGACACCGGAATTTTAATCAGGAAATATTATGTTGCTTACTTGAAGTATCATGCCCCATTCAAAACCTAATAGTTAAAAACGGTTGGTTCCAAGAGATTAAACGGTGTTGGTGTGTCTGGTAAACAAAGTCTAAAGCACTATTTCTTCCAAAACGCAGTGCCATTTCAGTGTATCTACAAGGAAAAGCAATCCTCTTTAACAAAATAGAAAGGCCTTCCATTCCAGAACAGGCAGTTCTCTAAGAAAAAAAATAATAATGGGAAATCGCAAAGCATGAAGCAGTACAGCAAGATCAGATATATGTCGAATCTCAACTCCACTTGACATTCAGCTTCATCCCGATCATCCAAGTTAAATTTGTCATACTTCGAATACGGAAATACTCGTCTTGAAATGTTTTCTCCATAAAGAGCCGTCAATTCCACATCATCACTAATATCTTTCAAACAGGAAGCCAGCAAAACGTCTCGAACACTTTGAAGACCATAAGCTGCTGCAAATGTTTACAAATATGCGTAAGCGTCTTCTTCGTAGTTGGCGCGCTACATCAAGAAAATGACCTGACATCGGTTCCAGTACTCCAGTCCTCGATCAGGCTCTCACGTCTTCTTGTCTTACGTCCTAATGCTAAGCCAGTCTAATAATTGTGACGTTTTAGAGCGTGTTTCAATGAGCGTCGTACAACAAAAACCAAAGTAATTTCTTTGGCCAATCCAAAACGACCGAGGCAGTCCAGTTGACCAATCAAAACTCAAAGTAATTACACGTACCCGATACAAAGCGCGGGAAAACGTGCACACGTAAACCGCGATTGGTTTTGGTTTCACTTCTGATTGGTTGAAAAAATGGCGCGAGAACTTCGAACCAATCACTGAATGAAGTAAATGCAAAACCAAAGCAATTCGCTAATTACTTTCGACACTCAATCGAAAAACCGCTCTACGGTTGCCCTCTTGTTATAATTTTGTGTCAGAACAATTGGGCTTGCAACCGTAAAACGTCACAATTATTCAGGATGGTGTTTTCCTGATACAAACACTTTTTTTTTAAAGAAATTTGTTTAGAAACATAATTTCCTTTAATTTACTCTCTAGTATTGGGGTAGGGGTTCCCTTTAAGAACACTGTACGTCAGTCCAAGTGAGAAGCTCATCTCACGATGTTTAGTATTCAATCAACTAGGCCCAGGTTGCTCGAAGCATGGTTGTTAAATTATTGAGGCCATCCTAGGGGATTTGGGGAACAAAGGAGTTACATGGCTAATTTGAACTGCGAACAGTGCAACAATGTCAAAATATTTTAGGAAACAAGGGAACAAAAACAAATTTGACCAATTTTAGGCCTCAAAGTTTGAAAGTAATTTGAGGAAAAAGGTAACACAAGCAAATATTTAAGGGGAACAAGGACCCCCTCCCCCCTGGGAGGGCCTCATTATTGTACTCGCCTGGAAAATGAGGTTGATCTGGAGTCATAAATGGTTTATTGCATGTAGCTTAGATGATTGAAAATTAATTGCATGTGGTTACACTCACTTGAAACATGTCATTAATCCCTTCACCAGTTTGTGCTGAAGTTTCAAAATAATAAAATCCGTGGCTGTTTGCCCATAATTGGCCTTCTGCTTCTTCTACCACTCGTTTGCGACAGTCTACCTGCAAAGTGAAGTCCAGAGTCTGAGTAGTCATCATTCACTCTCCTGCACTGAGAAGGCAAAACAAACCCTTCCTAATCTCTCAACATATTCCTCAGAGAAATTACCAACATAATATCATGGGTGACAAATTACTCCTTAATTTAGACGCGAAATTTCAGCATTAATTTATAATTTCACATGTGAAATTATAAAATTGCCATGGTAACATCTCTTGTATCTCGATAAGAGCCAAGATGGTGTCTAGATTTAAGACAGTGACCATTGTGAGAGGAGAACATTAAGTTTTAGACATAAATGAAAAACAAGCTGTACATTATTAGCACACTTTATATATTAACAAATTCTAATGAAGACTGTTTAATCAGTTCTCATCTACAGTATACCTGAGGTTTTTTTTGTTTTTGTTTTTTTTTTTTGTTTTTTCCCCAGCGATTCCTTATGAATTATTAACAAGTTTTAAAAGAAATATATCTACTTCACCTTGTTCGCACAGACAGTGAAGACAACCCCTTCTAAATCTGTTGGATTGCCAATATCTCTCCTTATTTCTTCCAGCCAGCTGTCCAATGATTCAAAACTTTCCCGGTTACCAACATCATACACCAGCATTGCACCTTGGGTATCCTTGTAGAATTCATTGCGAACCTTGAAGGAATTACAAATGCATGTGGGAAAATCAATATTATAATAATTATAATAATAATTATAATAACTCTGTAAGTTATTGGGACCATTCAAAACATCTTGCGATTTTATTTGGGGTTAAATCCCCAGGTTTCACTTCATTTAACCCTCTCCTTCCTACGATTAACACTTATAGACGCTACTCTGTCTAACACAGACAACTTAACTAGTCAATGGGGGCCTCTTCTGGGGTGAAAAGGTTAAATTCACAACATCTACAATCCTGGACAAACGTCTTGGGACACTTGAGCTAAAATGGTTTAAAATGAACATGTGTTAGACCATCTATGACACAGTGCACCCTCCCCATTTCAATGTTGCAGGGTGTCCAGCGGCATGTTCGTTCAGAAAAATAGGAAAATAGGAAACTCAGGATTCAAAAAATAGGAAACTTTGTAATAAAAAATAGGAAAAAATAGAAGAATCAATAGTAGTTTGATGGACAAAGAGAGCCTCCCTGCACCCCATCAGCTATCCCAATTCACCACTTTAGCCCATAACCTGACAATGAATGAACATGAATTCAATAAAGGGGTCCCAGGAAATTCTGTCCAGGGCCCAGTTGTTCGAAGGGTGGACAGCACTATCCACCAGATAAATCACTGTCCACTGGACATAAACTCAATTGGTTTTGCCAGTGTTTATCCGCAGGATAAGGATTTGTCCAGTGGATAGCGCTATCTACCCTTCAAACAACCCACGAGCCCACAATTGTAAATCCAGGCACTAAAATAATAATGTCTCCTTTTGATTAAACCCTTTAACCTCCTCAGAGTGACAAATGACAAGTAGAGTTTACTTAGTGTCTAACACCTGTCTGAAATGATTTCCCACTTACAGTAGTTACTAGTAGGGAACGTCTCAGGGGTAAAGGGATTAAACAACATTTAGGTCCACTCAAAAACTAATTACCCCCTTGAACCAATTCCCTCATAAAAGTGACACCAATTGATTTTACTCTGTCTAACACAACATGATTTTGCTTGTCAATCGGAATTGGCTCAGGGGCGAACATGGACCTTTGTCCCCTGGCAGGCATGCTGCTCAAAGACAATAGAATTTGTACCCAGAGCCTCTAGTTGATGTGTTCGGGAGCAAGTTCTGACAGGGGGTGCAAGACAAAAGTATTCAGTCTTTCGGGACACAAAATGGTCGCCAAGTGAAAAAAGGCCCATATCAAGGCCCACTAAAAATTTGCTACCAATATTACATTAGAATATATACCAACTGGGAACTCCGAAAAATCCGAGCCCCAGATGGGGCTCGGATTTTTCCGAGTTCCCAGTTGGTTCTACCATTATTTCATTTCTCATGTGTTTATATCATTCTCACAATATTACATTAATTTTTTTATTTGCTACTATTGTTCTCATTTTCCAAACCAGTTTATACATGTTTGGAATCTGTGTCTGCTAATTGCTTCTCTACATTAAAGCTGCTCTACAGTACAAATATGTTTTATTTCAATCTTGAAATAGCTTTCTACCCTTGTGAAATCCTTGTTAAAAATCCACACATGCAGGCCACCATCTTGGATTATATGTGATCTCATTTAGCTCAACTTGAAGTTTTGCAGGAAGCTTGAACACACAAAGCTCTTGAGATTACTCTTCATAAATCCAGTCATGCCTTTTTGTTCATCAACATAAATTGTTCAAATAGGTCAGATGGACGACACATTCATGTTGTTCACATTTCTGAGAGAAAAGTAGGATCAGCTGAGCTCAATGATGTCACATATAATCCAAGATGGCCTCCTGCATGTGTCAAGGATTTCACAAAGTTAGAATGCAGCTAGTATTCAAGATTGAAATTTTGGCTAAAAACTTTCTCCATATGACCTTTCTATTTGTCGGAAAAAAAAAAAAAAGAAAAGGATTTTGGAGTTAACTTCTTCTGTAAATTACAGCTGGTCAATTATTAACTTGCAGGTATTAGTGAAAGATTAAATTAATTTGCTATTATGGCAAGCAATTCTTAGGCTATTTATGGAGCACTGTGAGTGGCTGGTTTTTGGTAGCCGAGCTACCATAGAATTCCAGAAGTCTATCCAACTCACTATGTCAGAGTATGATGCACTGAGTTTTACTCTTACAAGATCTTGTAAGATTCTTGATTAAGAAACAAAGTAAGATCGTAATAAGAAACTTAATAAGAATCTTGGTAAGATCTTAATAAGATTTCCACCTGGGTAATTATAATAATTCAAGTATAAGGGCTGTCTCCAAAGTTACATGTAGGTCCATGTTTATCTCTGATTTGGACTGCCTAAGAAATCAAGATGTAGTAAACACTGATTTCTACCTCGTAAAACACTGGATGTCCAGCCATGTCAAATATATTCACTTTAACCTCTTTGTCATCAATTGAAACCCTAGAAAAAAAAGACATCACACTGAAAATTGAAAAAACAAATTGCCTCCCATGATAAACTTGACTTGATGCATATCTCTTTCCCTAAACAATCTCACCGCCTGGCTCTAGTTATTAAAAGCAACTCTCTAGGGGTATTGGTAACCTGAAGGTGTGAGCAACAGGCATCAGAGGCACCCCAAGCTCAGTGTGAGGGAAAGGCAACAAAAATATACAATGTAAGGATTTGTATGGGAATACTGATAAAAGACCTGAGAACTGATAATTTTACAAAAAAATAAATCAATTAAAAAGCCTTACTTTATTGCCATTGCGGTTCACTTCATTCCTGTGTGTGTGTGTTTTTTTTTTCCAGATTAGACGCGAATTGTGAGCCATTATCAGTCCCTCCTGAATTCTCAGGAGCCCACCAAATGAAGTCAAATATTCCAGGTTAAAAATTCCCACGCACACAAATCCACCATATAATTCAAGGGCAGGAGGTTTTTCTTTCATTTCAATCTGCTACCCGCACAACCAAAGCCTTGCCAGTGACGTCAGGCAGCTGTTAGTGTCCCAAACAAGTCTATACAATGAAGAAAACCTTTGCCCTTCAATTCTAGGGTGGATTTGTTTGGGAATATTTTAACCAGGAATATTTGACTCCATTTGGTGGGCTCCTGAGAATTCAGAGTTCAGCTTTGGTATTAACTTTTTCTACAACCTTTGACAACAGACGAACTGATAATGGCTCAATTCGCATCGAATCTGGAAAAAAAAAACACACACACAGGAAGGAAGCGACCCACAATGGCAATAAGGTATGGGTATGGTTACTGATATTTGTTGAGTATGGCATGATAGCTAAG
Source organism: Montipora foliosa (assembly GCF_036669935.1). NCBI lineage: Eukaryota > Metazoa > Cnidaria > Anthozoa > Scleractinia > Acroporidae > Montipora > Montipora foliosa. The sequence continues at coordinate 39,683,600 of NC_090873.1, read as the reverse complement.
CCAATCAAAACAGACTGGAATGGCATTATCCAATAACCAGTCCTTTTTTTAAGAAATCAATATGTAGTTTGTCTTTAACCATGCTTGCGTTGGATTAACAAGTAACAACTTACTTTGTTACACCATAGTCAATTCCTATAGTTGTCATATACTTGCTTACAAATCGTTTTTCACAGTAGCGTTTGATGATACAACTCTGAAATCGACAAAGTAATTCAAATTAATTAATAACTTATGGTATTTAAAATAATGTATCATTTGCGCGTACCGCGCACGTGAAGCACTATGCACTACCTTTCCTGTCTCTGCATTACCCATGCTGATGATTTTAATTCGAATGACTGGTTTAATTCGATGAAATTTATCCATGTTGGGTTTGGAATTAGAAAGTGATCCACCACATCTTCGTCAACGACAGTCACCAACTTTTGCACAAACTCAAACTCCTTCTCTGGATGACATTAATTCAGGATTTATCTTTTGCGTGAGATAATCAGGGACACCCCGCAAAAACTGTGTAGGAAAACCGTGGAGTATAAAACAAACCGAGAGTTTTTGAAAGCCCAAACTCGTTCCCAGGGTCTTCTCGGTTTTCAATATGGCGGCGGGTCGGGAGAAGACCGGGCCAGCATTCAAAATGGCGGCAAGGAATAAGGTGAGAGAAATCTGGGTACGACAACTGCCAAGAAACAAAATGGAGTATGAAAGAGGAACCCAAAGCTGTAAAATTTGATGTAAGAAACCGAAAATACGGATGGACAAATGCACGAGCAACAAGAATGCGGTAGATGACAGAGAAATTTCATTTCATGTTATTTTAAACCAATGCAAGTTTTAATATACGGCTATTATTATTTCTCGGGGCTCTGATTTTTAAACAGCTTCGAACAGCCAGTGCACACAGTTTCACCCGTAGCATCACAGCAGGACGTTACAAGTCGATCAAAGTCGATCATCGAAAACGTAGTCGATAAGTCGATAATACTCGATATTTGTCGATAATTGTCAATCGACAAGTTTAATTTGTCGATAAAAGTCGATAATCACGGGAATCCCGAACCATCGAGTTGGACTTCGAGTTCGAGTTCGAGTTGGACTTCGAGTTGGACTTCGAGTTGGACTTCGAGTTGGACTTCGAGTTGCGCTTCGAGTTGGAGTTCGAGTTAAAGTTGACTATAAAAATAAACTCCCCTCCCCCCAAAAAGAAATAGAGGGGTAGGGTAGGGTAGGTCCCGCAAAACCAGAGCCCGCCGAGATACTTACATTTTTCGAAGGACCGCTTGTGCTTATGGGAGGGCACAAACCAACGATAGTATGACAAGGAATATTTTTCCTTGAAATGTAAATGCTAACCATGATCCATGATGCTAACCAACGATCTCTCATGAAGAGAAAGGATTTGAATCAAAGCAGTGTCCATTTCTGTTAAGAAAGTGCAAGTGGCACATAATGATACCTTGCATCTCAACTTTGGCCTAGCATTGTAAGGAAATATTTTGAGGCTTAGGTGCCCGAGGTCTTCAGTACGGTCCAAGGCCCCGTAAATCGAGGATACGTGATGCGTGACTATGACGCTGTCCAAGTGGTCGTCTTGTGTTACACGTGTTTTCAAGGCATAAGCGGGTTTGATACGAGGTCCCCACGTGGTATGATACGAGGTCTCGTCATCAGCCTGGTTGGTCTTGTTGCTGGCCATTGTGGAATTGGCAATGGAACGGTAGGTTTAATTTAGTTTATGAAGACCTTATTTTCGAATGCAAATTAACGCTGAAACATGCCCGTTTTCAGCGAGGAAACAACAGCAACAATAGAGATAACTTCGTCGCCAGAAGAGGTGTGTGGCGATACAACGTAAGTCTTCTTTTCATCATGGATCAAAAGGGTAATTTAGAAGAAACTGAAGGAAGTGGCTTAATTGCTTATGCGTAAGTCCGAGTTGCATAGCACAGACCTGCATCTTGACGGGTAGGCAAAACGGTCAGAAATTAGCGTGAGCAACCGGAACGCCCGGGGAGGGGGGGGGGGGGGGCTCCCATATGAAAGAGACGGGGATGCTCGTCGTCTCGCTTAGGGGTGTAAATTTTGGATTTTGGTCTCGCTTAGGGTGTTCCGGGCAAAGCGCGAATATTTTAAGGTCTCGTTTCGGGTTCCGCAAATAAACACAGAATTCAACAAAACAGAAATTCAAATTTTCCTTCAACTTGTTTTTAGGGGTCAAAATTTGCTTAAGCCACGCCCAGATTGGTCTCCTTCAGCGTTCACAAAAAGCTTGAGCCACGCCCAGATGGTCTCCTTTAGGGGTTACTTGATTCAAAATTTCCGACGAGCATGCCCGTCTGTTCCATATGGGAGTCTCCCCCCCCCCCCCCTTTCCGGGCCGGAACGATGATGCTGCTGGTATATGTTAAAACAATAGTGATCTAATCGGCTTCATATCTAGAACGGAGAATATAAAAGCAAAAAGCGACACAAGGTGGGTTGAATTTTTTGAAGGTATATCGATATTTCGGCTGGCCAAACCAGGCTTCTTCAGGTACAATAAGCATATTTCAAGCATATGTAGCATATTTTCGTAATGTGTTCCGGAAACACAGTGAAACACAGTATAGATAAGCTTATATTAAAAAATAATCACATAGCATAGAACGGAACAGTCTGATTCTTCGTGGAAGTTCAGACCATCGGGATCAATTGTTCTGCCTTTTTGGATTACAAAATAAAACTTCTGTGGCCTTACGGATAGAGTCTCGGATGGAAGAGAATTTTTCGATGGGTATTAATTGCATGTCGTCGGCAGTGTGTTGTTAGGAGATGACAGGAAATGTTCTGCGGCTGCGGTAGGTTTAGATTTTTAGTTAGGGTTGTCTATAGGGAGGGGGTTGCACTAGTACGAATTTTATTTGTTTTGTTTTAAATTGGGTCAAAATTGGAGCTTTTCCTAATCACGCGGCGAGCAAAATTTGGAAAAATTTGTCAGTGGACCAAAAATATCAAAGACACCGTAGTGCGGGGCAGGCAGATTTTTCCAAAATCGCCCAAAGAAAACAAAAATTCATTAAACATGTCAACTGCGCGTCAGCAATTTTATTACTTAAACCACATGAAAAAAAAAAATGAAAAATCCCAATATAGCCCCGAATTCCTATTCCTGTTCTTCGCCCAGCCTAGACATGGCTTATTAATATTAATAATAAATAATAATTATACATTATTATCAATTATATACTTGCGTTTTAATTATTAACTCGAAGCGCAACTCGAAGTCCAACTCGAAGTCCAACTCGAAGTCCAACTCGAAGTCCAACTCGAAGTCCAACTCGAAGTCCAACTCGAACTCGAACTCGAAGTCCAACTCGATGATACCTAACTCCCGATAATCACAAGATTTTCAACTGAATATCGATTTTATCGACAAAAATGCTGACACATTTTTCAATCGCCCACGAAAATGTAAACAGCTTTAAAGTAAATCCGTTTGGCAATAAAGTTGATTAAAAAACTGTAAATCAATAAATAAATGTAAATCGGTAAAATAAAGTCTTGGCATAGCCAATCCTGCTTCATTAAACTGTTCTTGGCAACTGCAGCCTCGTCTCCCGCCATAAACCTTTTTTTTTTTTGTATTTCCGATACTTGTCGATTGAAATCGATCAAAGTCGATCAAAGTTGATAATCACAAAAAATTGTGTGATCGACTTTTATCGACATCCGATATTTGTCGATTGATTAGTATCGAATTTGATCGACAACGATCGACTTTTATCGACTATCGAAATTATCGACTTGTAACGTCCTGCATCACAGACATTTGATTACCGTAAAATCCAGTGAGCTAAGGTTTAATGAAAGCCCTCGTTCTAGCTATTTAGTCACGGAGGTGTGTTCA
>NC_090873.1:39672214-39674714 GCF_036669935.1 Montipora foliosa | reverse complement strand
AACAAGAAAATCCTGATCATCATGACAATCGTCCTCGCTATCTTTGCGGGTAGTCAACGAAAACAATCGTTTTGTCTTCCTGCAGATGACCGCGCATCCTACAAGCGCAAAAGAACACATCGGTACAATGGAGATCAATGCAGGGTACGGTCGGTCATTTTCCACTTGGCTCAGAAGTGCAATAGCGGTGGAATAACTTGCAACAACTCCAAGGAGGCATCTGGATGACTTGAAGAACCACATTGCAAAGTTAGCTACGATGGCCCCGATTATAATGTCGCCTGTGCCGAGAAAAACGTGGGACTCGTTCTCCCCGAAACGAACGGTAAAGACCGATGGCAGCTCCCACGCACTGTTCATTTCAAATAGCTGACACAGTAAATTTCCGCATTCGCCTACGCTTAAGAACTGAGGGGTTTGGTTCATTCGCGCAAGAAGGCAGACGTCATAGATGAGGGCTGTCCACAAAAATATCTGTAAGAAGGCAAAGTTTCGGAATTGTACGTGACTGGCCAGAAAAGCAAACATCGCGATAATTAAGTTGTTGATAATCCATCGAAATTGTGTTTGAACTGATAGCAACCACACAGCTCCGAAGAGAATGCCGAGCAGGTATCCGATCTTAAACGGAATCCACTCGGCAATCGCGATTACGATGAAGGTCACCACTGCAATATGTTGCAAAGCGATCATCACAGAGGGGAAAAATTGGAGAACTACGACGGTCAGGCCCATAGCAGCGAAGTATAAAAAGTTCAAAAATAGGTACTGTATAAGTTTGAGTTCTCTTTCCGTTTCCTGGAGTCTTGTCGATTGGTATTCTTGGTTATCAGGTTTTGTTCTTTCAAGCGTCGATTGTCCTTTCCGCCGCATTTTTTCACCGTAAATAGCACTGAGAAAGACCAGAGCGCTAACCGAAGCATCCATGATCCAGAAATTGTGAAGGAACATTTGGAGAGAAAAGATTTCCAATTCACCTCTATAGCTCTGATTAAATGTTTGACGGAACCGTCCTTGATTTGAAACGATCTTTTGACGACAGAAATATAAGCACCTGTTGTGACGTCACAACATGAAAAACTGTGATCGCAACGTGAAAGTGTTAAATAAGTTATTAGTGGCAAGGAGGTCTTTTGTTGAGATTAACTGGTAAATTATCTGCAGGTTCAGAAATTAAAGAAGGCGAATGACGCGATATATTATAGTACATTGTTTTGGGGTATTTTAAAACTGACATTTCAAGTATTTCACGTAACATCAGTGGTGGAACGAAACTTCGTGAAAAGAGTAAATATTTGATTGAACGCCACTAGCATACATTCCTTTCATGCGAAAAGTCAAATTAACGGGGCCGTGTTTTGCGTCTAACCAGCGAAAGCAAAACCGACATTGTTACTTGTAAGACCCCTAAGTGGCCTCTTCAGTCTTTAGATGTGTGAGACTTGCAAGAGGCGAAACAGCCAATAGGTTTAGAAATCGCCTTACAGTTTCACGACTTGCTTTACTCACTGCAAGAAGTGCAAGTCAGTGGTGGGTTTCTCTGTATCACACATACACCAATATACACCTTTCTTAATGTTTCAGCAGGGCAACGCATCTACGAATACAATATTCTGCCTACACAGAGGAGCTGGACGACCTACAACGTTCCGTGTACATGATTTTTTTTTATTTTGGAGTAGTTAATGCTGGCTTGGTATGACATATTTCTAACTATCGTACTACTACTAGTAGTACCCCACGAAAGAAAAAGTCAAAATCCTTAGCAAAGTCTATTGATTGTGTTTTATTCGACTTAATTAACTGAATGTCTAATTCTATTCTATATTTTGAATAGTATGGAATGTACCAATAAAGTCTACGTTAGCTTCAGTTGGCTTTAACGCACGGTGGTTCGACAAACAGCGAGGACAATGTTTCTATGGACTTCATAAGATGGCAAGGTATAATAATTAAACAAAAGAGTAACGGGACAGCGTAAGCAATGTTACACAAACATTCTGTCCAGCATTTGCAAAAGACAATTTTATTGTGAAATATCACCACACATTGGATAATGTGCATAGGTACTGGAGCCTGTTTCTCGAAAGACCCAACAACTTTTTGGCTCCAAAAATCCATTTGGGAAAACTGCCACTCGCTTGGCCCAGTTCGGTTCAAACGTCGATTGACATCAATCCGCCGCTAATATTAACCCTATGTCTCCCAGAAGTGATCAGCATGTAAATTCTCCTCAGAATTTCAATGAAATGTCAGTCAGACAGGTATCGAGAAGGAGGTTTGATCTTGATATGTCACCAAATTCTCAAAACTACCCAACAATGAAATGTATATGAACGAAATTATATAAGATAAAATGAATCATATATTGAACTAATTCATTTCATATATCATTTCGTTCGTTGGTTCATTCATCACGGGAACGTTTGAAATTACAAATGACCAGCCCCCAGAATCAGTGAGGTCCTGAATTTTTCAGTCTTCTCTAGGCAATTGATAA
>NC_090873.1:39649714-39667214 GCF_036669935.1 Montipora foliosa | reverse complement strand
GAAGGAAAGCAAATAACTCTTTATAGAAAGAATCAAATACATGCATGAAGCAGAAATCGTCTCGAAGATTTCTGTCTATTGTAAGGGGCTTTTATCTTTGAGAAAAAGCAATGGACTCCTCAACAGACGAGATCTTTAGCACTAGGCAAAGGCATTATGGGGTGTTTATAGGTGACTCTTGTGCATAGCTGTTGCCAATTAATACTATATTGACTAAAGAAATATTGGGTTTTCTATTTTCCTACATGGTCACATCCACAATGATTTTGGCGGCCAAAATACATGATATTTTTGACATTGTGTTTCGAATTTTACGAGAGCCTTTTTGTTTTGTTCTTTTTAATGCGCTTTTCTTGCTCTAACCAAACGCAGCAGTGTTCAGCCACTCACGACAGCCCGGAAATGCTAGACACATGTTATTTTACCTTGTATTTATCGGTTATAACTGGCAAAAAACCTATCTGTTATGCATAAAAAGAAACATCTTTAAAGTCAATTATGTTTCATGATATTTCCGAATTTGTTTTTTATTTCCTTTTATTATTACTGTTTGAGTGAGTGTGTTCTTTCTGTTTTACATGTCGCCCTTTGGCAAAACTTAGAATTGACAACTAAGTGTCAAGCTAAATGCGATTTCAGCAGAGAAAATAAAAATAAAAACAGCTAACAGGAAAATGTATCTTTCCACTTGTTATTGGATACGCCAAATTCTGAACCTAGTGGAAAAAATATAAAGTTAGGCGTTTCATACAAGAGCAATTAGCCTCTACACGTTCTCTTACTATTGTTGTTAAAAAGGGTGGGGTTGGAAAGGGTATTATTGTCAGCTCGATGATTGGCCAGTTGGAGTTGTTATCCTCACGTGATGAGGATTGTAGGATTTCATTAAGGCACAAAGAAAACACTTTCTAATGTTTGCCTTAAGGACATTCCGTGAATTTCGGTGCCTAAACCATCTACTAGATTGGCAACAACAACAACAAAAAAAAAAAAACAGTTCTTTAGCAACTTATTATCTTCTTATGTCTTGAAAGTCGTTCTTTTGTCGGCCGTCCCCCATGTACGACCTACAATGGACACACGTAGGCTAACATTTAACAATTATCTTCTGAAATCGCGCGGAATATCTCCTGATACTTAGCCGACGAGGTCGAAAGCCGGGTTGGCTAAAATCAGGTGATATTCCGCAAGATTGAGCAGGATAATTGTTTTAAAACTGCTGCTACTGCTGTTTGTGAACACGCCCCTGTTCACAAACAGCACGCCTTGAGGTTCTTAAAGAACACCAAATGATGCTTACAACTGAGCATAATTCTGTTAAAAGGAAGAAAAACGGTGTTTGAAAGCTGTTAGGGCCAATTAATTTGCTAGTCAGTAGGGTATTTTAATTAAATATATATAGTATCGAAATCGCTTTTTCCGTTGGAGCTGTCTGGATTTTTGAGGTGTTTATCTGAAACTGTTGCTTCCATTGACCAGATAAGTGCGACGATCAATTATTCCTTACGTCAAAAAGGCTAGTGAGTTAAATTAAGGGGGCGTTGATTGGAGAGTTGGCAATTCTATTTTCGTGTGCATCTTAAGACGTTTTCAAGTTGACATTCATTTTAATCTTGGCTACGCCCAACCACAAGCTGGAATGGTTTCTGTTAGCTAAAACCCTTCCTAATCTCTCATCATATTCTTCAGAGAAATTACCAACATTACCACCACTTACTTTAAACAAGCTTTTTGAATTCCCAATTAGGCCAACACTTACTGTACTTAACCTTTAACATGACCAGACCAAAGAAAATTCCTCAACTTCTCAGAAAGTTTCCTGATACCCACCTTTACTGTATTTTTTCCTTAATGAAGAAATTACGCGGTACAAGTTTCGTTTCTTCTTTAACATTTTTCCTTCCCATAGTATTGATAATGTACTTAAGATCAATAGTCAGTTCCCAAAGGCCTTAATTCTTTGGCCAACACCAAGACTACCGACTTCTGGCAGGTTTACAAACACGTACATGTAAAGGGCCTTACTTGAAAGTCTAGTTGAATGTGTTTTCCTGAAATGGCAGGGAAAACCAAAAGCCTTTCTTGGTCAAGAATGACCGAAACTGTAGCGACAACTAGTTTTTAAAGTACTTTTATACGTTTTAACCTACGAATGGAAGCAGCTTCAAACTCATGCCACGAAAAGCGCGTCCCTCTGGAGTCCGAACAAAGGTTCCAATTGTGAGAGGAGAACATTAACTTTTAAGCAGCGATGAAAAACAAACTGCACATTATTAGCACACTTTATATGACGAATTCTAATGAACACTGTTTAATCGGTTCTTAAAGCTCATCTACAGTATACCTGAGGTTTTTTTTTCCCTGCAATTCCTTATGAATTATTAACAAGTTTTAAAAGAAATATATCTACTTCACCTTGTTCGCACAGACAGTGAAGACTACTCCTTCTAAATCTGTTGGATTGCCAATATCTCTCCTTATTTCTTCCAACCAGCTGTCCAATGATTCAAAACTTTCCCGGTTACCAACATCATACACCAGTCGCTTGTAGAATTCATTGCGAACCTTGAAGGAATTACAAATGCATGTGGGAAAATCAATATTATAATAATAATTATAATAATTATTATAATAATTCTGTAAGTTATTGGGACCATTTAAAAGATCTTGTGACTTTTATACTTGGGGTTAACTCCCCCAGGTTTTACTTTAATTAACCATCTCCTTCTTACGAGTGGCACTTACAGATGTTACTCTGTCTAACAACAGACAAGTTTAAAGGTCAATGGGGGCCTCTTCTGGAGCGAAAAGGTTAAATTCACAACATCTACAATCCTGGACAAAAGTCTTGGGACACTTGAGCTTTAAAATGAACATGTGTTAGACCATCTATGACACAGTGCCCCCTCCCCATTTCAATGTTGATTGGAATCCCGAAAAACATTCAGAAATGCTGCAGTTTGTTTTCAACATTGCTTGGGGAAGGGGGGCTGGGGCGGCACTTGAGAGGCCACTGAGGGAAATTATTTTTAAATACATGTAGAAGGTAAACCTTTAAGGACGGTGGCTACTAATTGAAAGGTATTTTTGCCCAGGTTTATGATTATGCGGGAAATGTAGATCTTAACAAGTGTTATAATTGAAATCCAAAGAGAAAATTGGGGGTAACCAAGCATTTTTCAAAGCTAATTCACGAACAATATTTGTAAAAACCTTTAAAATACAAAGCCATGTATGGCGTTCTTTCTCAAATTGAAGCTTAATTATCTCTGAAAAATGCATGGTTGCCCCCAATTTTCTTTTTGGATGCCAATAGTACTTACTAGGATCTACTTTCTCTGCTTAATTTTAAACCGCGCAAAAATATCTCTGTATTAGTAAGCATCACCGATAGGAAATCCGAGCATTTTGAGATGCGCAGAATGTATGCGCAATAACAATAGTAGGCACCGTCCTTTTTAAAGGGGTCCCAAGAAATTTTGTCCAGGGCCCTGTTTTTCGAAGGGTGCATAGCACTATCCGCCAGATAATTCACTGTTCCCTGGATAACTCAATTGGTTTTGCCAGTATTTAATTCCGCTGGAAAAGGATTCGTCTGGTGGATAGCGCTATCCACCTTTCAAACAACCCATGAGCCCACGATTGTAAATCCAGGCACTAAAATATTTATGTTTCCTTTTAGTTAAAATGCTTTTAACCTCCTCAGAGTGACAAATGACAAGTAGAGTTTACTCAGTGTCTAACACCTGACTGAAATGATTTTCCCAGTTACAGTTGTAGTAGGGGACGACTCAGGGGTAAAAGGGTTAAACAACGTTTAGGTCCACTCAAAAGCTAATTGCCCCGTTGAACCAATTCCCTCATAAAAGTGACACCAATTGATTTTACTCTGTCTAACACCACATGATTTTGCTTGTCAATGGGAATTGGCTCAGAGGCGAACATGGACCTTTGTCACCTGGCGGGGATGCTGGTCAAAGACAATAGAATTTGTACCCAGAGCCTCTAGTTGATGTGTTTGGGAGCAAATGCTGACAGGGGTGCAAGACAAAAGTATTCAGTCCATATCAAGGCCCACTAAAAATTTGCTACCAATGTCACATTTGATATTTACTACTATTGTTCTCGGTTTCCAAACCAGTTTATACATGTTTGACATGTGTGGAATCGGTGTCTGCTAATTGCTTGTCTACATTAAAGCTGCTCTACAGTAGTGATGTACAAATATGTTTTATTTTAATCTTGGAATAGCTTTCTAACCTTGTGAAATCCTTGTTAAAAATACACACATGCAGGCCACCATCTTGGATTATATGTGATCTCATTGAGCTCAACCTGAAGTTTTGCAGGTCAAGCTTGAACACACAAAGCTGTTGAGATTCCTCTTCATATTCCAGTCATGCCTTTCTGTTCATCAACATAAATTGTTCAAATAGGTCAGATGGACGACAAAACGTTCATGTTATTCACATTTCTGAGAGAAAAGTAGGATCAGCTGATCAAAAATAAGACACAAACAGCAGTGATAAACATATTGAACTTGTTCATTTTGATTATGACTTGACGTTTTGTATGTGTCAAGTCATAACCAAAAAGAACAAGTTCAATATGTTTATCACTGCTGTTTGTGTTTTATTTTTGATCAAACTACGATGGCCCAAGAACAAAAGTATTTAGGATCAGCTGAGCTCAATGACGTCACGTATAATCCAAGATGGCCACCTGCACGTGTGTATTTTTAACAAGGATTTCACAAAGTTAGAACGCAGCTAGTATTCAAAATTGAAATTTTGGCTGAAAACTTTCTTCTCATGACCTTTCTATTTGTCAAAAAAAAAAAAAAAAAAAAAAAAAGGATTTTGGAGTTCTCTTCTCCTGTAAGCTACAGCTGGTCAATAATTATTAACTTGCAGCTATTAGTGAAAAATTAAATTAAGCTATTAGTGAAAAATTAAATTAATTTACTATTATGGGAAGCAATCCTGGTATTTGGTCAGTGTACTGTTTTAATTACACAGTCACAGTACAGACCATTACCATGGAAATGGTCTGTTTACATATTATTTCCTCTCTCTCCCTGGAAATTCAAGTTTAAAAGCGAAACACAAAACGTTTTTGAAAAGCAGAATTTAATTTGTCATCCCAACAGTATGTAATAAATTATTACATTTATTAATAGCACCCGTACGGAACGAGCAGATCTGTTTATAGTCTGCTACAGATCTGCTGGCACATCTGTAGCAGATCTGCAGACAATCTACAGATGATCTACAGATTATCTGCAGATCATCTGCAGAATGTCTGCAGAATGTCTGCAGAATATCTGCAGAATGTCTGCAGAGCGTCTGCAGCGATGATCTGCAACAAGTCTGCAAATTTGCAGACGCTCTGCAGACGAAATCTCAGCCTATCCGGTTTAAAAAAAGCCCACAAAATGCACCAATCAAACAACGTTTATTTAAAAGACAGAGAGAGGAATTCGGTCTGTTATTCATCAAAAGTAAACGATTAATGCTGATAGATACGCAAAATAATATCACCAGCAGGAATTTAAAGTATTTTCTTAGCGTGACATTTTCAACGCATTCCAAATGAATTAAAAAAACCCTCGAGTAGCAACCACTGCTTTCAAGAATCTAAGCCTCGCGTAGACTGCGAGCAACGAGGGAACTTGCTAGCAGGCTAGGCTTTGCATGCTTTTTTTTTTTTTTTGGTTTGCTTGGCAGGTTATTTACAGAAACGAGATCGAGTAAACTAGCTTTCAGAGTTCTCCAGAACCACTTGTAATTTTTGCGGTGTTTGGTGTGATTCGTTATCCTCGCCGCACCGCAACACTGATACACGGCGTCTGCAGGCAGAAATTACAAGTTCGAACAGCGATTTCATGTTTTTCGATTCTTCCAGATTCAGCTGTAGGTAGGTGGCTGTTCTGCTGGAGGCGCGAGTTCGCCCGACGTCTTATTTCTTGGGAAGAGATGAACAGGGTGTTGGTGGCGTAGGACCATCTTCTTGCGGCACGGCAAAACGTTTGCGGCCTGGAAATAAATGATGGAAACATTTTTTTCTTATGGACGAACAGCAAGAAACTGGCAGAATTGTGCAACCACAGTGGAAATACTGTATTAGGAATCTGCTGTGTTTTTTTTTTTAATTCTTGCTGCTAGAAGTGCGATGTTCTGTATAGGCATTTTGTCCAGTCTCTGAGCATCAGACTCAGTGTACATTTACGGTATTGCTATAGTAGTCAATTTATATATATTCCGATGGGAAAACCTCCATACATGCGATAAAATGAATGAGTAATTAGATTTTGCCGGAAACAGGATCAAGGATGACATAACCTCAGACTAAAGGGCATCAAGTTTCAAAGTGATATTCGTTGCAAAAGTGGCGCGCTTTTCGGAAATAATAGTGAAATAAATAATGTAGCTAAGGAGAAGAACGGAAGGTAACTGGAATCCTTTACCAAAGAATTAAAGAAAACTCCCTCGCGCACACAGTGCGAAGAGGATACGGGTAGGTAAATTAAAAGACGAAATAAAATCTAACAAAACATGAATGAAAATCGTGATAAATAGCATTTACCTTCTCCAGATTGTACTGGTCTTATGGAAACAACTTTACAGTTTTCTTGCTGCCTAAGAAGACAGAGAATATCATCCTCTTGATGCTCCGGTATCTCAACAGTTAACTACAATAAAAAAGCAAAAGCAAAAAGGTTTTCAGACAAGGCACAAAACGGTGAAGTAAAATGAATAACTTGACAAAAATATAATTCGGCTCAAGCATTCTTAGTCAATGATAGCCTGCGTAGCATGAGCGGTTTTGGTTGCTAAGTCATAAAGGCGGACGAGGGCAGAAAAACCGCCCGGCTCGACAAAACCGCCATGCTACGCAGGCTAAGTAAATGACCGTTGTACTCACCCTCACTCGTTTTGCTGCAGTAGATCCAGGCATTTTTTTACCCTTGTCTTCGTCTAAAATCATCTGCAAGTCGCTAGCCGTGATCCTTGGTCTACGATGTTAACGGGTCGAGGTCTCGAATAAACCGAGTACGAGTGACAGCTCCCCCAGTCCAAGGTTCCTTATATAGGCAGAAAATGTGACGTTGACCCTCGGAACTCAGGGCGCGTTCGATTGACCCTATTCCGGAATAAGAATACTTGGAGTGATGATTAAAACGGTATGTTTGGCGCGTTTTGAAGCTGCAAGGATGATAAAAATATGTTTAAAATAGCATTTTAGAAAATGTTTGACAATTTTAATGTGAATCTCCGCAAAAACAAAGGATTTCCAACTTGTATTCCATGTATTCCTATTCCGGAATACAGTCAATCGAACGCACCCTCAGTCACTCCTTGATTATCGTGTTTATACCACAAGCGTTTTTACCGCTATCACGCAACGTTTTTACTGACAAGTTGAAGGGAAACTTCCTTAATTAAGGCCGTTTACACGACAGAAAAATTTGGTTCCGGACCGGTCAAAAAAGCGGTACGGACTCATAACTTTTGTAAAGGAACACTGGAGTTTCTGCAGGGCCATAGGCGCCTATGGCCCAGTGAAAACTCCTGTGTTTCTTTATAAAATTTATGGGTCCGTACCGCTTTTTTGACGAGTCCGGCCCCAAATTTTTCTGTCGTGTAAACGGCCTTTTAGTGCTCATGGGTCCGTAGCTTATTGAATGTCCAGAAAAGTGATCAGATCTGAGGAGCGCCGGAGTGTTTTCGATTTCAGCGTCGGCATGACCTTCACGTCAATCACGACAACTGATAAGAAAAACATCTCATGATGTAGGCAAGAAAAATAATCACAGTACAGTAATTTAACCATCTTATTGCACTTTTTATGATTCATTCACGTGTTGACTTCAACTTTCGTATAGTTGTTCTATCAACACTCATATGTCGATCGATCAAATGTTTTTCCCTGAGCGTTTGGAACTGAGAATTTAACACCAATGCACCCTGCAGTACTGCTCTTAAATTCTATTGAAAGAATGTGTCAGGTATGGGTGCCTAATTGCTATATAATAAGGATAAATTAAGGTCGAAAGAGTATTTATCCTTTCATTTAAGTGTTCAAGCGACGTAACATTTGATTTACTAACACGTTGTATGTAAGTGGCTGACCATTTATAAGCCTCTTTATACTAACGCATTTTAAATTTTGGACTACCGTTTTATCTGTACAATCGAACTATTTTATTTATCTCAAAACACACCAGTAATGACTGATCCAACTAAGGTTTATACCGAAGTCACGATACAATGATGATCTATTGATCCGGTTTTTGGGCTTCAACGTGTTGCAGATCATCTGCAGACGCTGCAGATAATCTGCAGATCTGTTGTTAGTCTGTTTTTCGTCTGCAGTCTTAACATCGCGAAGTGTATTCAAGCTCAGCGTCTGCAGTAGACTGAAAACAGACTCTGCAGACGATAAATTAGTCTGCAGATGATCTGTTTTTGTCAAAACAGATCTGTTGCAGATCTGCTGCAGATCTGCTCGTTTCGTACGGGCAAGCAGAATTTACTTTTGTACATTAAAAGTTGGCTGATGGAAGACGAAGGTTACAAACATTCACCAAGTGAAGAAGCGACCAGATTTGCTCAAAGATCAATGATGCCATATAATAAACGACTTACTAACCTCACTCGCTACTGGAACCGTACTGGGGACTATTTGTCAATGCAGCTAGGGCCAATATTCCCCAGTACAGCCATCACAACAAATTGCAATCAAGAACATTGAATAGCTGAAGTTAATTAATTACGTAACTTTCTCAGATAAGTACCATCCACTACAGGCCACATGACACAACATTTGGTCAATTGGGATACTAACAAACCCACACACAAGTTGTTATGTCTGTTTGATCAGATGCAGTGAGATGCTGTCTGATCTGCAAGATTTTAAAGTAGCCACGGCAACTGGGAATACCAAGCGAACCGCGCTACCATAGAATACCATTAAGTCTATCCAGCCCACTATGTCAGAGTATGATGCACTGAGTTTTACTTTTACAAGATCTTGTAAGATTCTTAATTAAGAAACAAAGTTACAAGATCGTAATAAGAAACTTGTTAAGAATCTTGGTAAGATCTAAATAAGATTTCCACCTGGGTAATAATAATAATTCAAGTATAAGGGCTGTCTCCAAAGTTACATGTAGGTCCATGTTTATCTCTGATTTTGGACAGGCTAACAAATCAAGATGTAGTAAACACTGATTTCTACCTTGTAAAACACTGGATGTCCAGCCATGTCAAATATATTCACTTTAACCTCTGTCATCAATTGAAACCCTAGAAAAAAAAGTCATCATACTGAAAATTAAAAAAAAAAACAAATTGCCTCCCATTATAAACTTGACTTGATGCATATCTCTTTCTCTAAAAGACGATTTGACAAACCAATAGAAACAATCTCAGGGCTATTGGTAACCTGAAAGTGTGAGCAACAACAACAACTTTAACAACAACAACTTTTATTGACCCCTTATACCTGAAAAAAAATTAATGTACATGAAGTAAGAATTAAAGCTAAATGGGGTGTTGGCTTTCTAAAATAACTAGAAAGTTAACAAGGCTAGGAAACCAAACTTCATAGAATAAATTACAACATAAGGGTCAGAATGATGCATACACACACACACACATTGAACTATAGATAACTATAAAAAGGACAAACAAAATTTACAAGCCATGGGGAGAAGGACAGATAAACTTGGATGAAATCCTGAATATAATAAACGAAAAATCAAATTTAAGACAGCAAATAAATCACAGAATAAACTGAGAAGAAACTCATTACCCTAGGGAAAACAGAAACCAGAGTGAAATTAATATTGGCACAGCAATTCATTTTTTAGTTTTTTTTTTTTAATTTACTAAAAGGAGTTGACTTTAGATCTTTCCCAAGAGAGTTCCATACATAAATTTGGTCCTTGAAAGCGAATATTAAATATTCCATAGTTTGTTCTAGCTCGAGGCAGGTAATAAGATTGATTTGCTGCACTTCGTGTATTGTAGTTATGAATATTAAGCACTGAATTGAAGAAGGTATCAAAATTCGAAGGCAATGAGTTATTATGAAATTTATGCATAAAAAGTGCAATATGAAATGTAACAAGATCAGAAAGCTTCATAATTTCTAATAAACTAAACAGTGGAGTTGAATGCTCATCAAACGTAGAAAAAGTCATAAATCGAACTGCTTGTTTCTGTAAAATATATAAAGGCTGTCAAAGTGTAGTTGAGTATGTATTACCCCAGATAATTATACCATAGGTCAGAAATGGGTAGATTAAAGAATAATAGAGATTAGTAAGAATATCAATATTAACATAATGGCGAAGCTTAGACAAGATGCCTACACTTCTTAAGTTTTAATTTTCTTTACAGTACATGCGATTTGAGGTTTCCAAGATAAATTTGAATCAATTAAGATTCCCAGGTATTTAATACAAGATTCCTGTTGCAACTGCTTCCCATTTAGAGTTAGGTGGAAGTTGAATGTTAATTTCCTTTGAGGAGGATGAAAAATTACAAAACTAGTTTTTTCTATATTAAGAGAAAGTTTATTAGCACAAAACCAGGAATTCACATTAGAGAGTTCATTGTTCATACTTGCCTGTAGAGAGGTGAGATTTTTATGTTTGCAGAATAAATTAGTGTCGTCAGCAAATAAATGAAAATCAAAAACTTTAGAACAATGGTGAAAGTCATTAATATAATATAACAAGAAAAAGATTGGTCCAAGGACTGACCCCTGAGGAACGCCACATGTAATATGAGCAAAAGGCATCACAGGCATCCCAAGCTCAGTGTGAGGGAAGGGCAACAAAAATATACATTGTAAGGATTTGTATGGGAATCCCAACCTGAGAACTGATAATTTTACAAAAAAATTCTCAATTAAAAAGCCTTACCTTATTGCCATTGTGGTTCACTTCATTCCTGTATGTTTTTTTTTCTTTTTTCCAGATTCGATGCGAATTGTGAGCCATTATCAGTTCCTTGGTTGTCAAAGGTTATCGTAAGATACACTGTACATTGTACCAAGGCTGAACACTGATTTTTCAGGACTCCACCAAATGGAGTCAAATATTCCTGGTTAAAAATTCCCACACCCACAAATCCACCATATAATTCAAGGGCAGGAGGTTTTTCTTTCATTTCAATCTGCTACCCGCACAACCAAAGCCTTGCCAGTGACGTCAGGCAGCTGTTAGTGTCCCAAACAAGTCTATACAACAATGAAAAAGATCCTCTTCCACTATGAACACTACACGGCAACCGTTGAGTTCGGCTTGGTAACAAGTATTTGTTTGTCGTCCTAGCAGGGCTATAAATGCATGGCTAGCAGATTGAAATGAAAGAAAACCTTTGCCCTTGAATTCTAGGGTGGATTTGTGGCCGTGGGAATATTTTAACCAGGAATATTTGACTCGCTTTGGTGGGCTCCTGAGAATTCAGTGTTCAGCTTTGGTATTAACTTTCTGACTAAAACCTTTGACAACAGGAGAACTGATAATTGCTCAATAGCCCATTTCCGAGTTGCTGCATGCCTCAGTTTCAAAGAGAGTCCTGGTGCACAACCATTCAAATGGCAATGTCAGTTCCATATTCTTATGCAAATCAAACTAATTTCCCTTACAATAGTTGAGCATCAAGACTCATTTCGAAACCAAGACAAACAGCAACTCGGAAATGGCCCATTCGCATCGAATCTGGAAAATGAAAAACACTCAGGAAGGAAGCAACCCACAACGGCAATAAGGTATGCGTATGGTTACTGATATTTGTAGAGTATGGCATATAATAGCCCATATACCATGATAGCTTAAAGCCAATCAAAACTCTGGAATTGCATTATCCAATGAACTGTTCTTTTTTTAAGAAATCAATATGTAGTTTGTGTTTAACCATGCTTGCGTCGGATTAACAAGTAACAACTTACTTTGTTACACCATAGTCAATTTCTATAGTTGTCATATACTTGCTTACAAATCGTTTTTCACAGTAGCGTTTGATGATACAACTCTGAAATCGACAACGTAATTCAAATTAATTTTAAATAACTTACGGTATTTTAAATAATGTAACATTCGTGCGTACCGCGCACGTGAAGCACTATGCACTACCTTTCCTGTCTCTGCATTTCCCACGCTGATGATTTTAATTCCGACGTGTCTAGATACCCGGCAGCCGGGCAGTACTGTGGCAGCTATCCTAAGGTCCACTGTGATTGGTTGACATGGAGTTAAAGGTTGCGAGGGTTTCAATCCAATCATATGGTGTCACGGGTGTCACGAGGAGCATTTGTTCCGCTTGGTCGCTTAGTAGCCGTACGAGAATGCGTACGTGCATTGCTTTCGTTTAAGTTTTTGACGTGGAGAGAACGCTCTGTTATTCTACAGTTCCTTTAGCATTCTCCCTGGAATATTGTTCTGCTAAATGGTAAATTTAAACTAAATTTAAGTTAATCGACCGTTTGTTGTATGAGCGATCTTGGGATTATTATCATTATAACTAACTGCAGATGGGCATGTCGCTGTTAATTCGACTTAAAATTCCGGCACTGCGTAGATGGATCGACACTCACACATCAAGGATAATCCTTTCAATTTCCCGAAAATATTCCAAGGAAGACACTTAAAAGTTGATTTTTTGTTCAAACTGTGCGGATTTACGGTCATTTTGTGCTACGTCAGATCGTTCCACGAAATAGCCATTGCGTTCCACAATAAAGTCAGTGTTTTAAATTAATATGTGTTGTAAATGTGTATATGTTATCAGAATAGCGATCGGAACATGGATGAAAGTATTTACAGAACTATTTACTTAATGGTGAGAGCGTCGTATGTTAATTTCACAATGCGTCACGGAACGTGAGAACTATTCTCACTTGGTTGGCTTTTGTGTTGCGGTGTTGGTATTGTTCAGTGTCTTTACAATCTTTTGTATTACTTCGTTGGTGTCCACAAAACAAAGAATCCAGAAATTGATAGAATCAATAATCACAAAAAGTAGACCCATCGATTACTATCAATTTTCATCAGGAAGATACCGATTAGATATGCCCGGGTCTAAAGTCGCAGATTTGGCGAACTTGTATTTATTGTGTCTTATCTTTATTGCAGAGTAAGCGAGGTCAAACTTGCTGTCCTGGATGCAAGAAGTCATTCAACAACCGTTGTAAGCCGGAGAAGTGTGACCAGTGTAGTTGTTACCTTGGAGGAGATTTTGTCTCCAGTGAAAAAAAGCAAAAATTAAATGCTCCCAAAAGTGTGTTACTGTTTAGTCGAGATGGTTGTTCTTTTTATTCTGTAAAAACACACTCCAAGGATTCTAGATGCCTTGTAATTGTTGACTTGATTCGAAATGTAAAGCAGTGTTTGGCTCAGAAATGCAAGGAGGTCAGAGCTGCATATGTCAACAGCTGCAATGCTGAACTGTTTGCGTGTGAACACACAACTCTGTGTGAGAATGCAGTACCTCCAATGAAGGTGTACAGTTTAACAGATGGTTTAATCGATAGTTACCCTTGTGATCAAGGTACCAAAGCTGCCCTTAATCACTTGAAGCAGTCAAGCACTTGCCCTGCTGTTTTTCAGGTTTCTTCAGTGTCATTTTGTGTTAATGGTGTGGCAACAGCATCAAATTCTGTTGGATTTTGCCACATCAAAAACACAAATTCCAAGTTTGTTTGTGCTTCTTCAGACTGTGCTCGCTTTGCAAGCAAGACAAAAGCAGCCAAGCATAAAAAAATATGCATGCATCAGCATGTTTTGTTGTGTATTTTGCAGTCCTCTGGTGAACGAGCAACTGCTTCTGGTTCACTCAATGAAACAGCCATTTTCTCCAGTCCATCTGCGGTTTCTTCTGGTTCTCCAAATGAAATAGTCACCTTCTCCAGTCGATCTGCTTCTTCTTCTAGTTCTTCAAATGAAACAGTCACTTTCTCTAGTCCATCTGCAGCTTCTCCTGGTTCTTCAAATGAAACCGTCACCTGTAGCCCATCTGTAGCTTCTTCTGGTTCTTGCTATGAAACAGTCACCTTCTCCAGTCCATCTGAGGCTTCTTTTGGTTCCTCAAATGAAACAGCTTTCACTGCAACTTCGCAAGATTTTGAGGTGTCTGGGCGACAGGCAACTCTGGAACTCAAGATGCAGTTGTCATTTCCTTATGACATTCCAAAGGGAATTTTACAAAATATATTGCATTTGGATAGCCAGACAGTTCTAAATGGCCTTGGTTGGGATGGCTGGCCTTCTGTTTACGAGCCAAAAGAAGAAATTTGTGCTTTGTGTGAAGTGTCACTGTCGAGTGCACGCCCTCATCCTGGCCAGAAAACAGGGGATTGTGGTTATCTTATCACCAATGCAGTGGCTTTCCAAAAGATTACAATATTGGTAAAGCACTGTCCTAAGTGTAAAGCATTAGTACAGGTGTTTCCATATGATTTAGGTAAGACATGGTTTGAATTCTGTGGTTGTCAATTTACTCTGGTTTTTTCAAAGGTCTTATTATACCATCTTCAAATATTGTACGCATGTTCCTTTATTAAATTTTAAAGTATTGTACGTAGCTGTTGATTTATTTATTTTACAGTAATATATGTCATAATTAACCTCCTGGGTTATTTCTGGTACAGATCTTCGAATATTTTCCTTTTCATTTTTATTCACTGTAGCTTATTTAACCATCTTTACTTTCAGTCATTATCTTATAGCATATATAAATGTTGATGAAGTGTCGGCATCCTGCCAGAGGAAATCAAATGTTTTTCTGTTTTGTTTTATGTTCCAATAGGGTTATTTAACATCAGTGACAAACTGTTAGTGTCACTTGATATTTTGCTTGAGTGGAGGGAAGAATTCAAGCGTGGAGTCCCTCCCACAGTTGCCGTGGAAAGCAAACTTGCCACTCTGATTAAGAAGACCGTAAAGGTTTGCAAAGAAAATTTTAATGTTTTGTAGGCAGTATCCCCTGGTCTTCCCCCCCCCCCCCCCCAATGATTCTCGCAACATAGACTTGACACAGCTGGACTTGTCTCTCATTTATGGTCATACGAGAAACAACAGATAAAGCCTCATTGTAATCATACGTAATAAAAAATTATACGCATATTTTAAAATTCGGTTTACTTATACATTTAGTTAAAATAACCTTAGCTAGAGAAACTGGTGAAGCATGACCCTGCTTTACAAGTATGAGAGGGTTTTTGCTTGTTATTTACCCTTTTTAGTTGCATAGTCTACATTACGGGTCCACTTCGTATCTTTGCTAATATAGACTCCAAGCAGCTTATACCCTTTCAAATCTGTTTCCTTTTTATAAAGGGTTAATAAGGAAATCTTAGTTGATCATAAAATAGTATTACCCATAACATTCATCTCCTTATTACGTTTGCTTTTTGCCATGTAAAACCATTATTAAGTTTTTATTAAGTATTGTTAGGCTAATGATCTGAGTTTTCAATTTTCCTCGTATCTGTACGTACAGGATATTCCATCTTCAGCAACTCTTGAGTATGTGACAGACTTGCTCTACAACGGCTTTTATTGTTTTGAGGCAATGACAGAAAGGGATTTAGACGAAACTATCTGTGGGATTTGTGGTGTTGTTGGGGAGATCTACCTTGGTGATGGAAATGAAAAAAACTGTTGCAGCCGAAAGGAGGTGAAAATATTAAGATCTCATTTCTTATACACTGCCTGTCCCTAACATTATGAATGTTATAGCAGCCTTAAAGTTTCACAATGTGAAGGTTATATCATACATCTATGTTAATGTTTTAATAATTTATTTAAGTTTGGAGCTAATGTAGGGAGGAACTCTTTTTGCCATTTGTAGGTTTATATGCGTGTACTTTGTCAGCATTTTTTTTTTTTTTTGTTGTCGTTCTAAATTTAGATTTCGTACGACAGAAATGATTCTGTCAATAATGATCCATTATCATTGGAAGAATTGCTGGAGAGAATCAAACAGCATTGGGTGGAACAGACGACATACACTAGATCCTCAGAGCCATTTTCTGTGAATGCATTTTCTCTTCCTCCTATCATACCTCGGAAGATGCGAGGGGAAGCCGTATTCAACACTGAGGTTGAAAAGAAGACCTATTCTCTTAGCAAGGGCAAGAGTACAGTGGAAGGTATGAAAGGTGGTACAAATGTAGTTGACTGTGAGTTATGTATTGCAGTAGTATGTCTATAGTGACAGGATGTTTCTTGAAGGTATTGGAATAAGTCTGTTTGTTTATAGTTACTGTATGTCATTATGACTATAGACATACTCCACCACCTCCTTTTAACCATTACATCATGAAAAGGAATTACTACTGGTTTCACTAGTGAGTTGAATTCTGTCATTTGAACAGGATATGGTGTCCCTGGTGTCTTAGTTTTTCCGTGGCAAATGGCCAGCTTATACGCGGCAGTCATCTAATTAGCTTGCACATAATATTTATTTAAAAGGGATGTATGGAATCTGCTTAAATTTGGGCTGATCTCAGCTTTGAAAAGGACAGTTTTTGATTTTAGAATACAGTGTATGGTACTCATCTTATATACTTTGTTCATTTCTGTCTTGTGTAGGTGACCCTGCCAAACTTCATATCCAAATTCGTGATTTTGATGTTGACTTGCAATCCCTTGAAGAACTATCGTGGCAGGAATTACGGGCTCTGTGTGAGAAATGTGACATTCCTGTCACCTCCAACAAGTCTCAGGTATTTCCAGTAATGAATATATTTTTATTTGTACAAATGTGTGAATGCATCTCACACATTTCAATTGTCATTTTCTGGAGACCCATTTCCACTTGTAGCATGCATTTCAGTAACTGGCTTCTCGTTACATTTAAAAGTAGACAATGTAAATTAACATTGCTTGGCGAACAAGTGCTGTAGGCAATTTGAGGCTTGCACTCCCTAGTCAGTTTATATGCATACCCCCCAAAAGTAGATGTCTCAGACATCAAAGTACATGTATAGCCTTTTTTCTTTCAAGCTTGTTGCCCACAGTTTATGAGAATTAACCCTGCAGTAACGTTATCATTGCTGATTTTTGTTGAACTATTCTTGAAAATTAATAATTAATATTCTCCATTGGTACATGTACAATAGATATTTCACTCCATTTATAATCCATGCATTTCTAATTCAGATTCTTAACGAAGGCAATGGGCTCTGATCAAATCTTGTAATTAAGGTTTGTAATAGAAAGAATAATAATGTTGCCCTAACATAAGTGGTTTCAAGTGCTGTAGGCAATTTGAGGCTGTCATTCCCTAGTCAGTCTATATCCATTCCCCCCAAAAGTAGATGGCTCAGACATCAAAGTATAGCCCCTTTTTTTTTTTTTCAAGCTTGTTGCCCACAGTTTATGAGAATTAACCCTGCAGTAACGTTATCATTGCTGATTATTGTTCAACTATTTTTGAAAATTAATAATTAATATTCTCCATTGGTAAAATAGATATTTCACTCC
>NC_090873.1:39634714-39644714 GCF_036669935.1 Montipora foliosa | reverse complement strand
GCGATTACGATAAAGGTCACCACTGCAATATGTTGCAAAGCGATCATCACAGAAGGGTAAAATTGGAGAACTACAACGGTCAGGCCCATAGCAGCGAAATATAAAAAGTTCAAGAATAGGTACTGTATAAGTTTGAGTTCTCTTTTCGTTTCCTGGAGTCTTGTCGATTGGTATTCTTGGTTATCAGCTTTTGTTCGTTCAAGCGTCGATTGTCCTTTCAGCCGCATTTTTTCACCGCAAATAGCACTGAGAAAGACCAGGGCCCGGTTGTTCGAAAGCCGATTAACTTAATCCAGTATTAGCGTGAACTTTTGTTTCATGTTTTGGTGAAACTTTCTTTTGCTTATTTTTGTTTTCGAGTATTGACTTCTTCTAAAGTAAAGTTTTGCAAAATATCAGCGTTGAACAGCATTTAGGAGTAGAGAAATAAAGTCCTCGGTTAATTTTTAATCTGGGATTAGCGTTAATCGGCTTTTGAACAACCGGGCCCAGAGCGCTAACCGAAGCATCCATGATCCAGAAATTGTGAAGGAACATTTGGAGAGAAAAGATTTCCAATTCACCTCTATAGCTCGTATTAAAAGTTTGACGGAACTTTCCTTGATTTGAAACGATCTTTTGACAGAAATATAACCACCTGTTGTGACGTCACAACATGAAAAACTGTGATCGCAACGTGAAAGTGTTAAATAAGTTATTAGTGGCAAGGAGGTCTTTTGTTGAGATTAACTGGTAGATTACCTGCAGGTTCAGAAATTAAGGAAGGCAAGTGACGCGATATATATTATAGCATATTGTTTTTTTTAAACTGACATTTCAAGTCTTTCAGGTAACATCAGTGGTGGAACGAACCTTCGTGAAAAGAGTAAATACATGATTGAACGCCTCTAGCGTATATTCCTTTCATGCGACAAGCTAATATACGGAGCCGTGTTTTGCGTCTAACCAGCGAAAGCAAAATAGACGTTATTACACTTGCAAGTCGTCTAAGTGGCCTCTTCAGTCTTCAGGTGTATGAGACTTGTAAGAGACGAAACAGCCAATAGGTTTAGGTGAGGAACTTTTTTCAGTCAAGAAGTGCAAGTCAGTGATGGGTTCCTCTGTATCATATACACACCAACATACACCTTTGTTATGTTTCCGCGGGGCAACGCATCTACGACTACAACATTCTGCTTTTACAGAGGAGCTCGACGACCTGCAACATTCCGTGTACATGCATGATGTTTTTGGAGTAGTTAATGCTGGCTTGGTATGACACTACATATTTCTAACTATCGCACTACAACTGGTACTCCACGAAAGAAAAGGTCAAAATCCTTGGCAAAGTCTATTTAAAGTCTATTTTAAGAAAAAGGTGCCAAAGTTTAAGTTCGCTTCAATTGGCTTAAACTCAAGCTTTCACGGTGGGCTTTCACGGTGGTTTGACAAACAGCGAATGTAATGTTTGTATGGACTTTATGAGATGGCAAGCCATAATTAAAGAAAAGAGTAGAGAGACAACGGAAGCAATGTTACAAAAATACTATCCAGCATTTGCAAAAGACAGTTTTATTGTGAAATATCACCACACATTTAATAATGTGCATAAGGTCCTGGGGCCAGTTTCTCGAAAGACCTGATAAATGTTTGGCTCCGTAAAGCCACCTGGGAAACTGCCACTCGCTTGCCAAGTTCGGTTTAAAACCGATTGACATTAATTAACCCTTTCACTGCCACAAATGCCCATTGACACTCTCAGATTTTACTCTGTCTAATACCAGACGATTTTACTTTTTAATGGAGAAGCCCTCGGCGGTGAAAGGATTAACCTTAATCCGCAGTTAATATTAACCCTTTGTCTCCCAGAAATGATCAGCATGTAAATTCTCCTCAGAATTTCAATGAATTTTCAGTCCAACAGATATTGAGAAGGAGGTGTGATCTTGATATGACACCAAATTCTCATGAAAGAAATGATATATGAAATGAATCACATATTAAACTGGTCCATTTCAAATATTGTTTCGTTCGTTGGTTCATTCATCACGAGAACATTTGAACCCACAAATGAACAGCTCCCAGCATCAGTGACTTAATAGCTCAATTGGTTAGAGCGTTGCATCGGCATCGAGAGATCACGGGTTCAAAACTCGTTGAGGTCCTGAATTTTTCAGGCTTCTCAACGTAGTTGGTAAAATTGCGTTCTCAACTGCGAGGATCACAGCTTCTCTTGAAAGAAATCTATGGTACTAGTTAGGAGAATGCTCGTTTTGGTCTGGGGAAAAAAAGGGTTAAATACCAACCAAGGGTTGAATTTTGCCCGTCGGAAAAACCTTAAGATTGTAATTTTGTGCTAAAGGAAAGCAAAAGTCAAAGTCAACATTTTGATCAGAAAACTAAAAGTAAATACCCTACAAGCAGTTGGTTTACCCTAAGCTTCTCTAGTTTCTTTGAGTGAGCCGCCGTTCGGCGCCAAGGACGAATAAATTAAATTTGAACCGGTAAAACGAGTTAGTAAACTTGGTTTTTTTCCACTTGCGCATGCGTTCAGCTACGTAACTGCTGCGTTTGGGTGAGCCTGCTATTTAGTGAAATAGGACGCAGTAATGTCGAAGCGACGTCGAAGTGATGTTAAATGCATCACGTGGAGCGTGACGTACTTTGCACATGTTCAATGAAAAAGCTAACGGTTGCTAGCTGTGGTTTCTCTCTCGGGAAGAATATAGGAGAAACCAAATGCCCGCAGTGTAAAAAGCAAAATGATTGTTAAAATTGCTGACTCAAAGCCTCTCCAGTCTTAAGATACAATGCTAATTGTGACAACCGAAAAGTTTCGGAACTTTCGAGAAACCGGCCTCGAGAACTCACCAATCGGGTGAATCAAGTTCTCTCGATCCAGGAAACTCCTGAAATGTTGTCAGCGTTCAGATACCCTTAGACTTACGAAACTTTAAGAGTTCAATTTCCTTACAAGTGGAAGGACTGGTTTCTAGTTTACTTTTGGTTACGTCATGTTGCACACTTTCGTTATATTAAAATTTAGTCGTAAACAAAAGGCATCATCTCGAGGCTCCGGGGAACAAATATAAGGATTTGTATTAGTTTTTTTCCCCAGAGTCTCAAGATGGTGCTTTTTGTTTAGGACTGAATTTTAATATATCGAAAGTGGGCTATTACCAAGAAGAGCTTCAGATCAGACGCTGTCAGCTTTCTTAGGGTGACAAAATTGATTTTCAGTTTTATAATTGACTAATCAGAGTAAAGCCGCTGTTACACGTTGAAACTTTTAGCTGAGACTTGTGTGCAACGGCGTTGCGAGACAAGTTCCACACGAAAAGTAGAACCGCTTTCTACTTCTGCAACGGTCGCAACGATCGCAGTGATGACAAACACAAGAGTTTCACTGTGTAACACCACTTTGTGAAACTGGTCTCGCACGCTCTTGTCACGCTACGCTGCGTAAGCCAATCAGAAACCGGCTGAGGCCATGTAAACAACATTTCGAGACCAGTTTCAACGGGTGCTTTCCATTATGCCAAACCGACCGGTCAGAGATAAGTGGGAATACCGAAGGAAAATGGAACGACATTTTCCGATTAAACCGGGCCAACCAATAGGAATGGCTCTTGCCACTTTTTATTCCTTTTCCGAATTCCCTAATTAGGGCAAAGAACCGGTTTGTCAAAAATGGAAAGGCGAATTTCGGTCGGAATATTCCAACCGAAATAAGTGGACCACCTCCAGAGGTGATCCCGAATATTCCGGTCGGAAGAAACCGAAACGGACCTTTCCATTTCACCCAACGTTTCCGAACGATTTTCGATCTTTCATGTTACACGGTGCAACACCCACTGACACTTTTTGCAGGGCAGTTGCACATGAGTTTCAGCTAAAAAGTTTCAACGTGTAACAGCGGCTTAATGCACGTTTTGAGGAACACGAATTTTTTTTTCTGTGTCAGCAAAAATAACGAATCGAAAGCAAGTCTAGAGGAATATTTGAATAAGCCCTCTGTGATTCACATATTTTCCAAAGTTGCATGACGTTTGTGTCGGGTATGATTTTGCTCTCTGGGAATCAAAACTGATTATATTGAATGAAAATCCTGCCAGCCGTTTTGTGCTCACGAGATTGACAACAGCTCTTACTGATGCTATTCTTTACAGGAAGGGTTTTTTTGAGGGATAATGGAACACGGACAATTTGTGCACTTTTGGAAGTGCAATCGGGGAAAAAAGGAGCACTATTGCGAGATAACTTTTAAAGGAAACGAAAAACCCTTCTAATCCTCCACCAGCTCCAAGATCCTTCCTTATTTCATCGGCCAAATAGGGCCCCCAGACTCTACACTTCCCGAGTCGAACTAGTAGCGTCATCCGAGGGATTAGAAGATTATGAGCTTAAGTGAAAAAAAAAGGGAATGAAATACTCACGTTATTGCACAATCCATCTTTTTTACGTGCTTACGAATTTATAATCGCAAGTAACAGATTAAACGAGGAAATATGTTAAATGTTACTTAGAAATGGTTTAGTTAAGCTATCATCGTCTGACCATGCGGTTCTGGATACGTATACATGTAAATGTTCAACTGACCTTCCTTTAGACAATAAAAACATTTTTTTTAGTGTTATTAGGAACATCGACTCTGAAATATCAATAAATGTATAAACGTCAAGCCTCTCTTATTAACCTGATACAGAGGCAAAATTTTATTTTAAGAAGTTCAGGTCTAAACGCGTAATATCGTTTGGCATGCATGCTTCACGAGAACGACAGCATAAGATTCTGAATAAGACCTTGCAGCAAAACTTTAGTGTAAAACAAAACTTAACTAGCATAAATTAAATCCCCTGACCTCAGTTCTTAGTCGTATGTTTTGATTTCTTTTATCTTACACGTATTTGGTTGAAGGAAAGAAAATCATGAACTCTTTATTGAGAGAATCATACATGCATCAAGCCGAAATCATCTCAAAGATTTCCATCTTTATTTAAGGGCTTTTCTCTTTGAAAAAAGCAAATAACCCCTCAACAGACGAGATATCTAGCACTAGCCGGAGGTATTTACTTTACATTATGGGGTATTTAGTTGACCCTGGTGCAAAGCTGTTGCCATGTACTTTTCAGTGTCCTCATGAACTAAAAAGTACTGGGTTTTCTATTTTCCTACATAGTCATATCCACAATGATTTTGGCCAACATACATGGTATTTTAACATTCCGTTTCAAAGTTTACAAAAGCCTTATTTTATTTATTAATTTTTATTTTATTTTTAGTGATGCCCTTTTCTCGTTCTTAGAGCTAAACGCGCCGACTTTCAGTCACCCAATTCAGAAGCGCTCAAAATATATATTGTTTCAACTCGTATGTTATCGGTTCTTACTGGCGCAAAAAACTACATGTTTTGCATAAAAAGAAACAGGTTAAGCATCAATTATGTTTCATGATATTTTCGTTTTGTTCTTTTATTTTCTTTTATTATTACTGTTTGAGTGAGTGTGCCCTTTCTGTTTTACATGTCGCCCTTTGGCAAAACTTAGAATTGACAACTAAGTGTCAAGCTAAATGCGATTTTACCAGAGAAAAATAAAGACAGCCAACAGGAAAATGTATATTTCCACTTGTTATTGGATACGCCAAATTCTGAACCTAAGTTAAAAAATAAAGTTTAGCATTTCATAGAAAAAGCAATATATCAAAGTGGTGCTCATTCGAGGAGGTGGACACCATGGACCGCATTACAGGGAGTTTCCTGTTTTGGCTGAGCGTTTGCTTCTTGATAATTCATAGCGTCCAAGGTAACTATGATTTCCTTATTTTAACCAGCCCGGTGAAATAGAGCAGTTGGCTTATTTGGTAACTCTTTTTGGTGGAAGATACATGAAATTCATGTTACGGTATATTGAAACAGGTATGTGTTACGATTTTCCGAGAAAATGATCATTAAACTTTCGGGAACAACTTCAGCAGTTCAGGTCCCTTCCAAAACGAAATTATTTTTTCAATTTTTTTAGCTAATTCTGTGCAACGTCTATGAATGGAAGGGAAATTACAGTTTAAAGTTGACTGTAGAGCTTGCTGGGGATAATCTAACCCTGTAAAACACTTTGCACGAATGCTAAAAACACTTTAACACCACGTAGTCAAATGAGAACTTTGATGTTCGTAATTTGGAAACTCAAAAACACGCATTCTGTAATTTTTGCTCAATTTAAGGTCTGTGACTTGCTGTTTTGTATATCTATATTTATGGTAGTTCTTTTAGGATATCGTGGTTGCAAGTTGCATCACGAAAATCCCCATACACTTTAAAAAATATAACTTCCTTAGTTGCAAAATTGTTTCTCTCTATTTTTTTTATATTATTGGGCAATGTCGTTCTTCAACGATGGCAACTCCCGCTGCTTAGCGAACTTAGGTTTGAGAGAAGGATCGTGCTTTTTTAAAGTTGTGCTCTCAGTTTACAGGACTTTATTAATATGAAATTATGAATTAACCAGCACTTCGCAAATGTCATGAAAGGATATATTCCTTCCGCTGAACACAAATTCATGAGTTTTAGACAGCCACGCCCCTTTTCACAAACAGCAGGCCTTGAGTTTCTTAGAAAACACCAATTGATAGTTATAACTAGGCATAATTCTGTCAATCAGTTCGAAAGCTGTTAGGAATTCGCCTCGACAATTTCTTTAGCATCTTCTTATGTCTTCGTTTTAAAATCGCTGTTTTGCCGTCGTCTTCCATATACGACCTACACTTGACATGCATGCACAGCTGTCTTCTAAGTGGACCGGACTTCATGGACATAAAATATTGAATTAACACACTTGGCAAATGTCATGGAAGGACATATTCCCTCCGCAGAACACAAATTCATTGCGTTTCAGACAGACACACCCCTTTTCACAAACAGCGCTAGCACGCCTTGAGTTTCTTAGTGTTGTTCGGTGTTCGAAAGCTGTTAGGGTCAATTCATTTGCTAGCCAGTTGGATGTTTCAATTAAATAGTATCCAAATCCATATCAGACTCGTTATATACTCTCATTTAGCTTGTCTTTAAATTCTACGTTCATAATGTAATTTGCCTCGACAAGTTCTCTTAAGTACTATTGTTGTTAAATAGGGTGGGGTTGGAAAGCGTATATGATTGTCAGCTCGAGCATTGGCCAGTCGTAGTTGTTATGCCCATGTGATGAAGATGAGAGGGATTTCATTAATGCATAAAGAAAACATTTTCTAAGTTTGCCTTACGGCATTCCGCGAATTTCCGTGATCCACCAGATTGGCAACGAACCAGAAGTTCTTTAGCACCTTCTTATGTGTTCGTCTTGAAATCGCTGTTTTGCTGGCGTCTTCCAAATACGACCTACAATTGACACTCATGGGCTAACATAAATTAATGCACAGTTGTCTTCTAAGTTTACCAGATTTCATGGACATAAAATATTGAATTAACACACTTGGCAGATGTCATAGAAGGACATATTCCCTCCGCAGAACACAAATTCATTGGGTTTCAGACAGACACACCCCTTTTCGCAAACAGCACAACTTGAGTTTCTTAGAAAACACCAAATGACAGTTAGAACTAAGAATAATTCTGTCAAATAGAAAAAAAAAAGAGAAAATGGTGTCCGAAAGCTGTTAGGGTCAATTAATTTGCTTGCCAGTAGGATTTTTCAATTAAATAGTATTATACCCACACTTAGCTTGCCTTTAAATTCTACGTTCATAATGTAATTTGCCTCGACAAGTTCTCTGAAGTACTATTGTTGTTAAATAGGGTGGGGTTGGAAAGCGCATGATTGTCAGCTCGAGCATTGGCCAGTTGTTGTTGTTATCTCCATGTGATGAAGATGACAGGGATTCCATTAATGCACAAAGAAAACATTTTTTTAAGTTTGCCTTAACGGCATTCCGCGAATTTCCGTGATCCACCCGGATTGGCAACGAACCAGACGTTCTTTAGCACTTTCTTATGTGTTCGTCTTGAAATCGCTGTTTTGCTGGCGTCTTCCAAATACGACCTACAATTGACACTCATGGGCTAACATAAATTAATGCACAGTTGTCTTCTAAGTTTACCAGATTTCATGGACATAAAATATTGAATTAACACACTTGGCAGATGTCATAGAAGGACATATTCCCTCCGCAGAACACAAATTCATTGGGTTTCAGACAGTCACACCCCTTTTCACAAACAGCACAACTTGAGTTTCATAGAAAACACCAATTGATAGTTATAACTAAGCATAAATCTGTCAAAATGGAAAAAAATGTGTTCGAAAGCTGCTAGGATCAATTAATTTGCTAGCCAGAAGGATCTTTCAATTAAATAGTATCCAAATCGCTTTTTTCGTCTGGACCGCCTGGATTCTTCAGGTGTTTATCAGACACAGTTGCTTCCATTATCCAGATAAGTGTGGGGATCACTTCTTCCTTGCGTCCAAAACAAAGTCTAGTGAGGTAAAGTGGGGAATTGATTGGAGAGTTGGCAATTCCTTTTTCGTTTGTATCTTAAGATGTATGTTTTTTTTAATTTATTAATGCGAAGACGAGTCTTCCTTTCATTTTGCTTCTTCTTCGTGTTCGTCTTTGCCCTCTTTTAGGAGATAAAGGGGCCGGTCAATGGATCACTTGTTTCCATGAAACGAAATTACTTGATTTGGCATAAGGCATTGATTTCATTCCTACCCTGTAAAACCATTCTCCGACCTTTTCTTTCAGCTTTATTCCAACACCTAATCAGCATTACTGGCGAAACATCAAAAGACCTTTTAAACCTCATCATACATTTCCCCGCTTTGTCTCTAACTTCTTTCAGTGCTATATATCACTGTTGGGATTGGCTGTCTTTCAAATCGTTAATCTACCAAATCTCCATTTTGACCCTTCATTGTTTGCAAGGACAAAACTCGCACGTACTGCAGACTTTTCTGGTGACTTAACACATTGACTTCAGCTTTGACATAGTTTCTTGGTAATTTTATTTTTTTACTTTTGTTTCTTTCCACCTAATTCTTCCAATTTTTCTTGAACGATTGATCATACCTGAGGCAGAGAGAGTTAAAAAAATTGTAAAGCTAAAGGAACACGAATATTACTCACATTTGGCTTATGCGACTCGTACCACAATTACACATTTACAAGTCATATCACAAGAAATTGATTTACAAATTAGTTAAATAAATTTCGGTTGACAGGTATCAGTGACACCATACGTATGAACTATATGGTTTTACTTTACCACTTACTATAATTAATACTTGCTACCTATATTAATACCTACTTAGCCTGACAATGTTAATAATACAGCTTTCTACTTTAGTTAACAAATGATTTTATATCCTCAAACCTATTCCATTAAAAATGTGTTTTTCTGTGTCATATTCATTTTTCAAAATCTCCTAAAGTGGCTTAAGGAAGGTTTGAAGCGTTACATGGACAAGTCCACAAATGTGATTTTCCTAGAATTACTATGTAATTAATTAGATTCAACTCATCCTTTAACCCTTTCAGCCCCATGGGGTTCCCCATTGACGAGTAAAATCGTCTGGCGGTAGACAGAGTAAAATCTATAAGTGGCACTATTGGGAGTTAAAGGGTTAAATAATGGGGCATAGTTTTTGAGTGAATCTAGTGGTAAACAGGTCTCCTTTGCTTTCCAGATTTTTAATATTTACAATCCATGATACTATACCCCTTTAAGACAGAGTGTTGAAAAAATCTATACAAGTATTTCCAAGAAGAGAGATGAGAATTGTCGGCCCCGTTTCATGAGCTCTTGGTTATGATGATGGTGTTGCCTTCGTTCTTTAGGGACCGAGAATGGAAAAATTTTTATGCAGCTGGCAGGCAACGACAATTATCAGTGCCAGTACGTGTATTTCAGTCGACGTTTCCCATCCTTTTATCTTCCTGTCCGCGTGTTTACGTCAGTTAATCACGGAAACGATTCCGCTCATGTCCACAATTCCATTCTTGTATGGGTCGAAGACGTTTCCGTAATCCG
>NC_090873.1:39622214-39624714 GCF_036669935.1 Montipora foliosa | reverse complement strand
AAAACGAAATGCTCTGTTATGAAATTTGTAAATTCTTGAGAGGTACTTATCATAACTCCAATCTTGGACAAAACTCTTGGGAGAAATTCTGGCATGACATCATTGGAAATACACTCACAAACAAAGTCTATAATTGGCTCCCCTCGCCCTCGCCCTCTCCCCCATACCAATGTTGATAATGTTGTGAATTATATTATGCAAGCCTTTGGCCGTTTCTAAACCAACACTGGATTAGAGGAAAGGGGAAAGTATGGGGAAGTTAATCTTTTATTCCACACAAATAATTATTAGGGAATAACCATTTTACAGAGGTGTGTCACATTTTCCTTACGAGTTTTGTCCAAGATTGTAGAAACGCGCCGTACTGAAATGCCATAAATCAGGAGTTCTGCATAAGTGAAAAGAGATACAATTAAACTATCTATGGATTGAAGAGATAATATAGTTAATCCAAACTGTAA
The DNA here is from genome assembly GCF_036669935.1 of Montipora foliosa. Classification (NCBI taxonomy): domain Eukaryota; kingdom Metazoa; phylum Cnidaria; class Anthozoa; order Scleractinia; family Acroporidae; genus Montipora; species Montipora foliosa. The sequence continues at coordinate 39,624,253 of NC_090873.1, read as the reverse complement.
CCATGCTTCTTGCACACTCTCAATTTCCGTTTTATTAAGGAGGATATCAACATGCTTTTCCTAGTTTGTTGGGTTATACATACATTTACATATGGTAGCATTGGTTTTCGTTGTGGGAGAATTTGTTAATGTTTTGTTGTTTTTGTTTTGGTGTTTTTAAGATTATCATCCTTGCAATAATGCAAGCTGCGACTCTTACAGAAAGGCAGTGGCGTTATCTTCACAGCGATGCGAATGCCTTTGTGAAAGCGGAAGCAGCTGTCCGTCGTATCAAGAAGAGATATGTGCCTCTAACGGTCGTACATTCAGAAACTTGTGCTTTCTAAAGAAAGAAATTTGCGAGACACGTGCCAACTACACCCACTATCACCCTGGAAGTTGTTCAGGTACATATGCGACTTCAAGGTTTATGAAACAGGAACTAGAGAACGTAAAAGGACGACTTGCTCTCAAGACTGTACATCACATATCTAGCAAAATCGTCCGTTCAAATAAAGATAAAGAGGACTGAAGGGTTCAACAATAAAAGTCTAGTAAATGCAAAGGTTCCATTCCTTTATGAGAACCTCCAAAAGTGCAGTTGAACCGTTAGAATATCCCAGCCAGTAATCGGAATGTCATGGGTTCGATTATAATTTCATCATGCAAATACATTATCAAAAATTGTAAACGTCATTATACGATGTTGAATCGACTTTAATGGTTATTAACCAACCATTATTCACAGCTTACACTTTGCATTTTTTTTCTCTATTTAGGTTTTCCTTTGCAGAAAGGTAGACATCAGTTCAAGAATCACCCTTCCTGGGCAAAAGATCAGTGTGAAACCATTCAATTTTCACCATTCATATTTTACCCTCATCAAAAGATCTTCGTACAGCTTACTGTGAATCATGTGAACTACTCTGACCAAACTTATGTCCATGAAGCCACCACTCCTTGGGTTGAAAGTGTGAACAGTACTCAATTCACTGCATGTGTGGCTAGAGCAGGAAGAAATGATTACCCATCAGGTAGCGTTGCTACTGTAGATTGGGTCGCTTATCAGGGAGCTCCTCCTGGAGGTATTGCGGGCGAGAAAAACTTCTCTCGTTGGTGGTCAGAAACTAGTTGTCAGACTGTCACGTTGCCAAGCGTAAGTAAACTACTATTGGCGTCTTCCTTCCGCAAATTTTGTGCTTCTGTACAAGGGGCGACCTAACGATATTGATTAATTGATTAATTGAGTACTAAACAAATTACAACCTTGCATAGATATTGCAAGAAAATATTAAGTGACTCAAACCAGTTTCAACACTTTCAATAGACCTTGATATTAGAAGGATTGACACTACAACACTTTATTTATCACGTAGCAGCAATGTTATGGTACCACGTGAAACATAAATTATTGCCGAACAAGATGCGGTCATTTTTGTGACATAACAAATTACCATGGCAACAGAAAAGCCTTGCAAGATTACCCTAAATTTGGGCTTTAGTTGCTTATATTTGAATTTCGATCTCGGTGACCCCAATTTTTTATTGCACAAAAGTGATCAGCAGGCGAGGATGAAACTCTATGCAAAGTTTTAAAAAAAAATTATGTGGAGCGGATTCAGAGCTGCCTTCAGCTTTATTTAAGGTGGCTCTGAATCCCCTCCGCAGAATTGTCTTAAAAAAAGTTTCATCTTGGCATGCTGATTACAGTTCAGAAAAAAAAATCAGGGTCACCAAGTTCTTTTTTGATATAAATGTTTAAGCAGCTAAAGCCAAAATATTACATGTTTTTTCAGGACTTTCCTGTTGCCACGGTAACTTTTACATCACAAAAGTGACCAAATCTTTTTTATCAGTAATTGGTGTTTGATATGGACTACCATAATGTTGTTAAGTTATATAGTGTTGTAGTGTCAATCCTTCTGAGAAGAACGTTTCTTTTCTGTTTTGAGTCACCTCAAGGACGTTCGCGCCCATTGACACTGCGAATTTTTCCGCGCATGTCACGCATACGTCATGCATCGCAGACCGCAGAGGTAAACATGATGCTGAAGGTGCAA
>NC_090873.1:39607214-39614714 GCF_036669935.1 Montipora foliosa | reverse complement strand
TGAGATGCTGCTTACACATAGATCAACAGTACTCATTCGAAATAGTATTTTTAGGGTAGTCCATTTGGATAGTCCATGGACTGGGGGTCAGCGAAATGTACCAACCCTGATAGGATACAGCGACATGTAAAATCACTGAAACATCAGGACTAAAAAACTTGGCTTCGCGGTCCATTCGAGCCACTACTTTCTCAGGCTTCTTTGCAAAGGTGTTCCGTTAAAGTGCATCTATAAACTCAAATAATTTTGGTCTGCAATATTAATCTCCCCATCAAGAGCAAACATGTTTTACTATTCTCACCTCTGCCGGGTACTTGAAGTAGCAGTAATTTGAACCCACGACCGTATTGTGAGAGGCATGAGTCTATTCTCGAGCTTGCATCACAAACTGGTTTGCAATAGACCAAAGCCGCTAACTCAATGTTGTACTCAATTCAAACCCTTTTGCTTGATAAAATGTTTTGTTTTGTTCTCGGTATTTCCATGTCATTCAAATGTGAATGTTACATTATAATGCAAGTACAATACACAAGGAATCTTAACCCCGCGAGATTTGAATTGGGTAGAACATTGAGCTAGCCGATTTGGTCTATGCGAAATTGCTTTGAAAACAGGAATACAAAGCAGTTTGTGTCGTAGAATCGAGAATAGACCCATACCTCTCACATGACGGTCACGCGTCCAAATTACTGCTAAATCTGCCAAGTTTACGTGGCTTGCATGGCATAGAAAAAGTGAAATTCTACACGATGTAGTTAACAATGGTGACATATCTTTCCTTTGGATGGGGAAATCTAATTTGAGTTTAGGTGCACTTTAACTGTAATGATCATCAGTTTAATAAAAAACTTGAATGTAAAAGCTGATAAAATATTGAGTCTAAACGTTTTCGATCAATTTGATCATCATCAGAGTGAAATAATCTGCATACGCTCAGTGTTCTTATAGATCAGGCAGTGCCAGTTATGTAATACCTGTTCCCATGGGGAACAAGGTGAGGTCCAGTGACTGCACTTGTTTGTTTAGCTCTAGTAGCTCTGGACGGAAGCGTGCGATGTAAAAGGCTCATTTTATTCTCCATCTTAACTATGAATGGGCAGTGGTTAAAACTTTAAACGTGAATTTGTGGTTAGGGTGTTTTCTAATGTGCTTGGCTGGCCCCGACTGCTTATTAACATGTTTCCCATATTACCTTATTACCTTCCCGATGGGAACAGGTATCACATAACTGGCACTGCCTGAACTATAACAACACTGAGCGTATGCAGATTATCTCACTCTGATGATGATCAAACTTATCGAAAACGTTGAGACTCATAATTTTAACAGCTTTTACCTTCAAGTTTTATATTTTACTTTTATGGGCGAAATGTACAATCATCAGTTTATTTCCATTGAATTACGATAAGGAACTAATAAGAAGATAAATAGGGAATAACGCCCTCCGTTTCAATTAATTAGCTTTAACTATTTTGCTTCTTAGTGAAAATAGTAAGATACGTAAATTTTCGCAAGGGAAAAGACGATGAAAAATTCACTGACTTCAATTAAACAGCCATTATATATGATGTTCATGTGAACGGTCTCCTAAGCTGATTCACTTTTCACCAAAAAAACACTTGCCCTACAGAAATCGTCATGTTAGGTGATCAATCCCCGCAAGACATTAGGCTTGTTGGCTGCCGTTTACGTATGGGCCGGATTTGCTAACACCAGTCCTATAAATATTTCCCAACTGAGTGTAATAAGGCTCTAACAGGCAGTATTTCTAAGTACTTGTGCATGTAGCAGCCAAAGGGAAAAAGTGAACGGAATGCAAAAAACGACCTGTAGGGAAATATTTCATATCATAATCAACTTTTAATGCTTAATGTTCTTATAAAAATATTTAGTTCAAGGTGTTAATGAAAATGCATAGAATTTTCAACGATTAATTACCAATGGGCAATGGTAAAGTTAGGTTCTTCAAACTGAATTGAGTTTCTCGCATAGTTCGTATTTCTGAAGTTTGATGTTTTGGTAAATATTTAGAATGAAAAGGCTAAAACATTATTCCTTACAAGTAGGAGAGCATTACTGGATTGTGAGCAGTCTCTCTTTTGCTCTGCAATCCGCGGGATCAAACGAGCGCATTTTGCCTGCAGTAGAAGCCAAGAGTAGCGCGGGCCTCGGATAGCGAGTGAAAACTGAGAAACTTTCCAAACAAAAGAGACTGTTGGTGGCTAGCGCATCACTTGCTGCTGATTTAGCATAAGCCTTATGGTTTTTCAGTACATAAGAAACAGTTTTGTGGAAAACAACGTTTGCGAAGTGTGATCCGTTTACAAAATAAAGTTGTAGTTCTCTTTCATGAATACCTTGTGTTTTCTCCTGTGATTTTAAAACCTACATTTGACTAGGGCCGATATGCAGAATCTAAGCCAATTTTAAACAAATGGTACACAGTTTAAGGTATCACCATTGTGAATCGTCTCCATTTTTCGAAGTAACCACCAGTGTGTCTAGCTGTCAATGCTATCCATCTGTAGATATTATTAATTACCCATTCGTTTCATAACTTGTCGTAAACGCAATAGCAAAACAAAGGTCCAGTGCACCATTTAGCAATTGGTTCATGCCTTAACCAAAGCCATGATGAGAACGAAAATGAATGCCTTAATTGATCGGCTTACAGCATCGCAGAAAGATATAAAAAAACAATGTGCCGATGACTTTTATTAGGCCATTAGCACTATCAACAAGATACGTCCAGAAATGCACGTAATTAGATGCAAGTGGATTTCATCAAGCATGACGAGGTGTCCACCTGCTCTTTTTCTCAACTTTTACGTCACTCATCTCTCGGAATACAGACAATTAACATCACAAAGTGTCCCTCAAATACTGCTTCTCAAGTAAGGATAAACTGCTGCATTTACCCTGACCTAAAAATAACGCTAACATTCACCCTAACCTTGTTAGATATAGATAGGAAAAGCCTAGACTTAAAGGGACACTTCATGTTGGATGTCGAAATTGGGTGTTTAGCTAATTGTGTGCATTTCTTGACCTAAAGCCTGGCCAAACACTCGCAGCATTTCAACGCAACATCTTGCAACATTGCTGGGCACAACATGTTGCATACGTTTGACCACCTTGTTGCGATATGTTGCAACATGTAGGATAATGTTGGACCAAATATGAAAACGGAAAAATATTTTGAGCAACATTTTGGATGTTGCAGATGTTGCACTAGTTTGGCCACGTTCACGCAACATAGTTGCACCAGGGCATGCGCGGTAGGTCCACTTGTTGCGCGCCAGGGGCCTGGGGCACATAAACCTCAACATGTTGCGTTGAAAATGTTGAAAATGTTGCGTGCGTTTGGCCAGCCCGTTCAACACGTCGCAACATCAAGCAACGTGGCAAGACGTTGCGTTGAAATGTTGCGAGCGCTTGGCTAGGCCTTACGTGTATCAACAAGCTTATGATGGCAAGGAGCGAAACCGTAGACAAGATCCTTGATTGCAATAATTTAATCGAAGGGGTGTGTGGGGTGTGGTGGGGAGGGGTGAGTTTGGGCATAAGGTGGCAACGAAATGTGTAAGTTGGAGTAAACACCAGCTTCTATCCCCAGTACGCGAATTTCTCGGAGATTTTTTCTCTCTTTAATTCATGTCCATTAAAAAGCAGTGGTTGCCTTATTTATAGTACAGCCACAATCAGAATTCTTAAGAATAGACCTCGTGAATTGAAGTGCCTGGTTAGTACAAAAACCTAAAAAAATAGGCTTTCCAACTATTATTAGACACCAAATATCCTTGGGTCACTCTTAAAGAGACTAATGGGGTGATAATTCTCCGAATTTCTTATCAGTCGTGTTATATGGCCTTTTTATAAAACGAAATGAAAGTAGGTATTTGCTGCAAAAGCGCGTATTTGCTCCTTCATTTTTGCGTTTTTGAATAAAACTTCAAAAATGAGCCATTCTAGCAGTTCTATATCCACGCTCATCATACTTTGAAGTGACGGAAATATTGTGGACTGTTTAATTTCTTCGTATGAGGAGTTTATTACTCGTGAGGGATAACTTCTCTTCTTCAGGAAAAAACAAAGTGCGTATTTGCTCCTGAAACAGGTATTTGCTACGAAATGGTTTTTTAAGGATAAAATTGTTCAAAATTCGTTTATTCCTCTTTAATTGCTTTCAGATAGTGCATTTTAACAAGCGCCAACCTCACCAAAGGAGAAAACGAAGATATGACCGCCAGTTTGACTTTTAAAAAGAAAAATCCTTTGCCAGTCTTTTGAAAAAATCCTGAGCTTTCAAGTCGTACAGAAAACGTACCCTACAACAACCTTTTAAGCAGAAATTGAAGACATCGTAAAAAGAAGAATATTACTGATCGCAGAGGGGTTTCATAGGAATGTCTATCGTTGTCATGACCTTTAAAAGCCGAATTGTTTCCTGAATTTTACGTAATTATTGATGGATGTACCAAAAAAGGAGTATTTGCTACCCTTTTCGGATTTAAACGGAAATAAATTGCACGTCAAAAAATTAACTCCAATCTTTGAGGATTGGATGCCATCTGTGAAATACCAGCTTTTGTAAAAAGTGTTAAAGATGTCATTTATATTACATTTGAATTTTTTGAAGGCATAGGGAAAACAAGTAGCAGATACCTAATGATGAATCTAAAGAGAGAGAGAGAGAGAGAGAGAGAGAGAGAGAGTTTAACGTAAACACAATCTGTTGACAAAACTGATTTATTTTGTGATTAATAACAGGACGTGAATTTTACGCGGAAGTACAATAACTTTCCAATAGTAATACTTACAGCCATGCATTCTAGCGGAGGAGGGAATACATCACCGGAATGCAACGGAATTGTCAGCTGGATAGAGGTAGAGATTTAAAATACGCATCAGTTTTCTGGGAAGAAGGAATAGGAAAATGCATTTTGGGTTGCCTGAAATTGCTAAAGATAAGGGAGACACCCTATCAAAGATAATCCATAGTAGCTTCGAGAATATCCCTCACTCACCACAGCTGAAATTAATTAGATTCAAGACTTTCAAAAAAGATGTCTCTTATTTAGCCATGACAAGGCATCTTTTTAGCATTAACGTGACATCATCACCGCACGCACGCAACTAGTGCCTCTCCCAAACTGCACGTTTCATTGGAAAAAGAGACAGTCGTAGGCTCCTGCCTTAGACTCTGATTTTGCTGTTGTTCTCTCCTCGTTGCATATAGCAATTAGTTTATTATCTTTCCCAGGAGCACATTACACCATTTACATCAATAGATGCAGACCATAGACCTTAATCTTAAACGGCGGTCAATTTATAATTGTTTTGTCCAAGTGCAAATTACCCAACCAAGCCTCGTTTTAGAGCAAGAAATCGTTTCAATTCACTGTATGGTATCGAGACATTTTAGGCTAATTTGCACTTGGACAAAAGAATTATAATTGACCGCCATTTATGAATAAGGTCTATATTTTGGTTCTTCAGATTTGCAGTCAGTTTTTTCGGTAGCCCATCACTCATGGGCTCGTGGTCTTTTGTTAGTCAGGGAAAAACGAAAAAGAACTGCGGGCAAGGAGCAAACTATCGGATCATAGCCTATCGTTTTTCTTGATTGACTGCCGAGAGGGGTGTGGGGGGAGTGTAAGAATTCGTAATGTATTAAAGATGTTGTAATATCTCGCATCCAGGGCACGCCAAAGCAAATGAAGGGTTTTGTAAACGAGGCTGTGATGTTGGACGCAGTGCATTTCCCATTTTGAGTCTCTTTTGCTCATCGTTCTTGTTTTCCCTTAAAGTTCATCAGCAACGCAAGATTCAGAATTTGCGTCAAAGAGTTATTTCTTCAGCGGTTTGACCCAGTAACTGTGTCGTACGCGGTGTTGGCAGGTAAATAAGATATTGGAAGAGTCAAGCCTACGCACATGAAAGTAACCTTTAAGTGTCAAAGGGACCTACTGAGCTAGGTTGGGACTGTTCTAGAATAAGAAACAGAGCAACAACATCTCGATTTCTATTTAGAAGTAAATTTTTAGCCTTTGCAGACCAAAACAAGCGATCACGAGCTGGTTTTGTTCTTGATAATTGACATTTCACTCAATGACCGTGGACCCGATTCGTCTCGTTAGGTGCTAAAAAGGAGGAGCCGTGAAACGTTTTTCTTGAAAGATGTCAAAATTTAATAGTTTTTTTTTATCTTCTCCAAAAAGGCAGCTTTAGATGAACCCGTCAACACTGAACGTGTCAATTTCTTTTCATTTCAGACATTTGCCCTGCTGACTGGATCTATTTTAAAGGATATTGCTACCGAAAAGTATCGTCGTCCTGTGATTCCTGGAGCAATGGTCAGAGCATATGTACCACACTGGGAGCTCACCTCCCCAGTGTTCACAGCCAAGAAGAAAATGTGTTTCTGCAAAACTTATACAACGCAGAAAAGGGTTGGCTTGGTTTGTCTGACATAAATCGTGAAGGAACGTTCAATTGGAGTGATGGAACCCCATTTGACTTCCATTACTGGGCAATGAATCAACCCAATAACTTCCGCAACGAGGATTGTGTGCACACGCTTGGCTCACTTCAGGCTCACAAGTACAAATGGAATGATGTCAACTGTTCCAATTGTCATAGGTACAGCTGTAAGAAAGGTATGGATTTAGCATTTTCAAGTTGAGAGCCAACCATAACAGTAGCTTTTGGTCTAAGAGGAAAACTAGCACTGGGGTAACTGTCCAGTACGGTTGTATTTTATGTAACAGTTTATTCTTTTATGATTATTATTTTATTTTATTTTATTTTATTTTATTTTGTCTTATTTTATTTTATTTTATTTTATTTTATTTTATTTTATTTTAGTGTTATCGTAAATGGAGTCTTGATTGGGACCAAATTTTGTCAGAAAAAGGGAAAAAAAGGAGAAAATACGTTGTGATTTTTCTATTCCTCACTACTCAATATTGCTTGGAAGTCTCGAGCATTACTTTCTTTCGCATAGCCAAACTTCATGAAGGCAACAGGACCGCAGTGATATATCAAGTTCAGCCGCATATCACCGCAGTTGTGAACGTTACTTGAGCAGTAACGAAAGGAGAACCTGAAAACTTCAAGCTTGAACGGGATTTGAACCCAGACCTCTGCGATACCGGTGCAGTGCTCTACCAGTTGAGTTATCAAGCCCTCTGGGAGTTGGTCATTATAAGAGTTCGTATTGAGCCCGTGAAGGACGAAGATGTGAAGTTCATATATATCTGACCAAATCTCAGATGGCTTGATAGCTCAGCTGGTAGAGCACTACACCGGTATCGCAGAGATCTGGGTTCGAATCCTGTTCAAGCCTGAATTTTTCAGGCTTTCCTTTCGTTGCTCCTCAAGTAACTGCGCTGAGCTGCATCTGAACTTGATTCTTTCCGCAGTTCAAATACATGGCTTTCACATACATCAACTTTATACCGTGATATATGTGATGCGTAAGAGTGAAAGAGACAGAAC
>NC_090873.1:39587214-39597214 GCF_036669935.1 Montipora foliosa | reverse complement strand
TTGTTTACAAACATTGACGTCACATTTCTTTTGATATTCAAATTTGCCATCCACGGAACAAAAGAAGTCATTGTTTCAACGACCAATTAGGTTCTGGTTGGCATATTAATAACAATGAGTGACGTCACGAGAAAGATCGCTATAATGACGTAAATCTGTAAATTTGCGGCACATAGAACATTCAGCCCAGTCTCGGAGCGGTCTTTCTGTGCGGTTATTTGCCTGATTTAACGCGATTTAGGCGACATCTCAGCTCCCCGGGTTGTCATTCGCACATAAATAAAGAAGAGGTTGGAAAATATTTTTAGCTTGCCTCACATCTCACCAATAAAATCAAACTTCTCAGGCTTCAGTCTCGCTCATACTCCGGCGATGGCCACAAGGATAAATTTACTTCTCTTTGACCAAGTTTCAAGGTATCGAGTATCGATTGTTCAGAAACAGCGATGAATAATTTTATTCAATTATTCAAAATCCTTCGAGGCTCGCTTACGACGAATTTGGACACGACAAGTCAACCGTTTACTGATTTGCTCTCACCGTATCGAGGCTCGAGTTAAATGTTGACTTGCCGTGTCCAAATTCATTGTAAGTGAGCCGTGGAGGGCTTTTAATATTTAAATATTCATCGCTGTAGTTTCTTAGCGTTGGATACCCGCTGGACCATGAAACTTGGTCAAAGAGAAGTCAACTTTCCGTGAAGCCATCGCCGGAGTTTGAGCGTGCCTGATACCGGAGAAGTGTGATTTTATCGGCGAGATGTAAGGTAAGCTAAAAATTACTTTCCAGCGTTTCCTTTACTCATGTACGAGTGACAACCCGGGAAGCTGAGAAGTTGCTTAAATCGTGTTAAATCAGGCAAATAACCGCACAGAAAGTGAGAAAGTCACCAGGACAATAATAGACGGCTTTTTTATTGAGAACTTTTTCGTGTAAATATCTTTTTGAGTTTGTTATCGGGATTCCCATACAAATCCTTATAATTTTTACCTTCCAAGCCTGGGCTGCCTGTGCACACAGGCAAATCTCTTCTGACGTCATTGTTTAATTATAAAAGTTCGCCGATAGAATGCACAAATTGAATTAAAATGGTAAAAGAACATTTAGTAAACTTAGTTAAATTTCAAATTTTAAGCCATTTTGCGTTAATAACGATTTTAGTTGTTAGCCATCATGGGCGGCAAAAGCGCTAATGAGCCCACACGTTTGTAAAATTTTGAATTTTCAAAGCATCATTACTAGAGATTATCTGGTAAATTGCGCTCAAAGTTTCAGAGATAGCCTGTTATGCAATGGACTTTCAATATTCAGTTCTGATTTTTTGTTTGATAGATTAGAAAAAGATGGGCCTATGATAATGAGGAAAAAAAATGTAACCTAAGATTCCTCTATATTTCAAGTTCACACACTCAGCTGATAGAAACGACTAGTCAAATAATGATAATAGATGGAACAAAAAAATAGCAAGAGACATTGAGTAATTCAGATTAGAACGATTGGAGTAAACCGTTGAACGGCATTTGAGTGGTTTGTTACGATTTTATACTTATGTTAGATTACCTTCCTATAACTGTAACCTTGACGACAAATGGTCGAAAGGGACGTTATGGTGTCATACAAAGGTTTACAATTCCAAACAGCGGACGTTATAAAATCAGAGCCTGGGGTGCCAGAGGAGGAACACACTCGTACAACTACGGTTACAGGCCGGGGACCTATTACGGAGGCAGAGGGGCATTCGTAGAGGGAACGTTTACGCTAAATAAAGGAACAGTGCTGAATATCGTGGTGGGACAGAGAGGAGGAGATTCAGTAGAGGTGAAAGGAGGACAATCCACTACCAGAACAGCAGCTCAACTGGGACTGTCTGTGGAGGACAATGCTGGAACAGGGGGAGGGGGAGGTACTTTTGTTTATACAACACTTAATGTGCTTTTGCTGGCTGCTGGAGGGGGTGGGGGTGCATCTGGTGGATATAATGGGGTGGATGGTCAGGCTGGTACTAGAGGGGCTAGTAGTGTCGGACAATCTTCGTCTTATAGCAGAAATGGGGGAACTGGGGGAATGCCCGGTCAGTGCAACAGTGCAGGTGGGAACTGGCATGGTGGAGTTGGCGCAGGTTGGTTAGCGCAGGGGTGTGCCAGGGCTGGTAATCAACATGGTGAAAGGGGTGGATCACGTGCCCAGGGTTGGGTAGGAGGACGAGCAGGGAGAATGAATAGTGGTTATAACGGTGGACCACCCCCTGGTGCAGTTGGGGGATTTGGTGGTGGGGGAGGAGGATCTGAAGATAATGGAGCATCAGGAGGTGGAGGTGGTTATTCTGGTGGAGGAAGCGGCACTTACCAAAAGCAAGCCGGAGGGGGTGGAGGTTCCTATTGTGGTGGTGCGAGTTGTCGCCGTTTATCTGGCAAAAACTTAAATGATGACGGCATGGTGCAAATAGTCAAATTATCTGGCTAGCGATGAAAATTCATCCTTTGTATGCGACGTCATTTACATGGCCTTTTAAAAACTTTTATGAGGTATGCTTCAAAAACAGTGTACCCCAGCTTTTCTAAGAAAACTGCATTTCGTTACTTTCAAATACTTTCTGTGAACCACTTATTGATTTTTCAAAGTATCTGATTCTAGTTGCTTATAAAACTAGGAGGCCGCTCATGGTGAAATACATTCTTGCAAAGAAAGAAGGCCTGGCCTTTTCAAACTCGCTGTGTGCTTTGCTACTTTAAGGAATCAATAATTGACAATGGAACAAGCGCTAGCTCCTTTTGTTGTTTTTATAGGTGCAACAAAAGAATTTTGGCCATGAGGTTTCCTTGTTAAGTTATCTCGAAGCTAAAAAAAATGAAACTTAAAATAATCCAGAATTAGAGCGGTGAATTCCGGGTGATGTAGCAGCTCTCGTAACGCGTAATATGATTGGCTTGCTACCCAAGCCGAAAACAAAAAAAGAAAAAGAAAACAAGCAATTGAAACAATGACTTAGACTTAAAAACAATTGAATCTGCTTGTAACACCAAACAGTGGCAGGATACGAGAGCTACTACAATACTGAGAATTCCGAGCCAGTCAGGTGGCAGTGTACCAGCACCGTAGTTCCAAGTTGTCAGTAAAGTGCGGAATGGCAGAAAACCACCTTGCATCTCATTTGCACCTCATTACGAAACAAAAGAGCAGTCATTATATCATGTCTCTTTCCTTTAAAACTGAATTAATTTTCCGCAACCCGCACCTCACTCCACAACTTGGAGGAAGTCATACGTGCATTGCCACTGAAGGACATCTTGAGTACACACAAAACAAGACTATGGAAAATGGTGTCGACGTTAAAGTAGGAAATAAAGAAAGCACGTTGATAGCTGCCAAAGGTGGGGTCATGGCTCTTGGTATGACCTAATATGATTTAGCCAAGTGTTGCTTAGTTGAAAAATGTGTGTGGACAAAACATCTGATACGTTCACAATTTGATGAAATTTAATAAAACAGTTTTTTTTATTCGAGTTTGTCCGATATGAGACTAGTTATAGCCAACTCGGCGCTACGTGCCTTGTTGGCTGGCTATCCAACGCGCGCTCATAGAATAATTCTTAATTATTCGTTACGAACATCTTGTAGCTGGCGTTCAAAATGAGGTTCCAAGGTAACCACTGCGGAATAGCTTGGCAGTAATTTTGCAATTCAATGAATACGAATTAATAACATTTAGCTTTAACTCTGACTCGCTCTTCAAAGAGCACTCCTAAATGCTCCCGAAGATAATGTCCAGGGCAGTTTTGATCCAGCCAACGTTTCTCCAGGTAAGCTGCAGGTTTACAGAAAGCCGCTATGCATCTTCCTACTTGATTACCGTTTGCGATATTTCCCACCCATCAGTTTGCCACCACGTCCTCATCAAGCACCAACCACTGGTGAATTCCACTCTAACTCCTGCCTAAGATTTCTCAAGAGTTTAATTTCTTCTTTACAAAAATTTCAAAGACCAGTCGAAGGTCTTCAGCACACGTGCTCAAAATGCATCCTTGGCACCAACAATAATATCGTCAATCATTGAGAACCAGAAGTGGTTGGTGGCGACATGAACTTTAACCCAATCCAATATGGGAAAAAGTAATCCTCTCACTTATGTCTGGACAATTTAAGCAATTGCCTCCGTAATATTCAGGCGGTTTCAAACACGATTCCAAACAATGCCCCTAGCTATGTCGGTGCAATGCTTTACAAACTGAGCCATGAAGCCACTCAGCTGGCGGCAGGTCAATTTGTTAGGCTTTGGTATTCCTGTGAAAGGATTCGGTAAAATAGATGTATATAAATTTGAAGTGCAGGTTATATACGAATTGTTTGGCTCATGTATTCCTGTGAAAGGAAATGACGAAATAAATGTGTGTGTATATTTGAAGTGCGGGATATTGATTGACCCAAACTGAGTGGGTTCTTAGGTCAATGGTAAAGCATTGCACCGGAATTGCAGAGGTCATGAGATCGAATATAATCCCGTTGAAACTGACTGAAATTTCCAGGTGTCTATAAGAGACAATTGCTTAAATTGGCCAGATTAGTACGAGGATTACCTTTTCCTTTCGGCTATAACCTGTACTTATATGTCACAAACAATAATAATGATTTTGGCCGTTAGTTTTAGCGCAGAATGACATTGCTTTTTTGTGCTGTACTTGTAGCAAAGAAGAGGTGACAGTTTTACCAGTTTCCATCATTTCCAAGCTACCGCATCCCTCCAAGAATTTGTCTGGCTTTTATTTTTCACTTCTACTTCCCTAGAGTGGGGCATTTGATTCAGTAGGTCAGCGTGGGGATGGCACAATGCCAATTCTTTTGTATTTTAAAGATCCTTCATACTTCGTTGGTTATGTTGAGTTTACGGATAGGTTAATGATTTCTTGTCAAGTAGGCAGGCGGTCACTCCCAACCCCACGCCAGCATGTGTGGAAAAATTCGTCCGACCTATTGGTACACTGTAAGTTGTTTCCATGTGTGAATCTTACCAAAACAAGGTGCAAGCTCAGCCAGCACCTACATTAGATTATATCTTCCTCTTTCAATTTGATTTATTAATTTAAGTGAATAGTAGAATATCTGACCACTCTGCTTTGTTTTATAGCTTTTGGGTTGTTATTGGTTTTTGGGGACTAATAATTCCAGAACGTCATACCGCCACTTTAGTTGCCTGACCTTTTACACCTTATCCCAAAATGCATATGGCTGCTATTTTTGATCGAAAATTGGCTCTTTTGGCCTCGTTCAAAGTTAAATATTCTTTTGAACTTTAGTTATGAAAACTAGGCCAAAGGACCAATTTGCAAGGAAGCAAACGAATACTACGATGGCAGCCATTTTGAAACATGGTGTACAGGACGTTGCGAAGTCCTAGCGTTAACTAAAATCCACTAGCAATGGCTTATTATTAAAGGGCACCAAAAAGGGTGCACAGTGAAAATCAGAGTGGAACAAGTAGGGCAAGGACCATTTTTATTGTGACATTTAGGTCGATATCGAAGGTGCAACATGGTTCACTCCTAAAGAAACTTTTTTCCTATGTCCAAGGTTGATTAAATTGCAGAAAGTCCCTCTATGTCAATTTCACACCGTTAGGCTCATTTGCTACATAGTAGGTTAGGAAAGTTGTGGGTCATTTGGCCTTGAGATAA
This sequence comes from Montipora foliosa, assembly GCF_036669935.1. NCBI lineage: Eukaryota > Metazoa > Cnidaria > Anthozoa > Scleractinia > Acroporidae > Montipora > Montipora foliosa. Next base: position 39,591,545 of record NC_090873.1, on the reverse strand, counting down.
TGTTCGTATAATGTAATACAATACAATACAACACAATACAGAACAAAATTAATTGACCACTCCCCACAGGGGCTTTTCAGGGACAATGAGTGAGTGTTTATTTTAAATTTGTCTAAGGCTGCTTTTCGCTCTGAATTGCAGTTTTTGGTATGTCTTAAGGTTTTTGATTTTGAATCTACTAAGGTTGCAAGATGACTGGACGGCCTCTGACGGAAGAACAGAAACGAAAGAAGAGAGAAAGAGAACGAGAACGACAAAACGGTACACCAGTAATAGGCTAAGCATAAAGTTGGTGGAAGAAGTTACTCCACAAATTCTTTTCTTGGACACTAAACCGTTTGTTATTTCTTCGGATGAGTTATTTGAAATGGATGCATATTTCTAAAAAGTGGTTTAGTGGTTTTTTTCTTTGTTCAGGAATGAAATTCGAATTTTTATTGTTAACTGGAATTAAATAACAATCATCTGTACTCTTTTTGGACAGAAATAATCGATCTTTTGCTGGTTTGTTTGGCTTTAAAATGCGAGCTAACAAGAACATTTTTTACTCCGCTTGCCTAACTGTTTTTCGATGTGCCTCGACAGTGACAAGAAAAGTTTGCACTTATGTTCTAAACATGTAATCGCAATGAATTCTCGTAAAAGTATAAGGAGAAATATCACCAGCTTGTGTTTCAGAACTTTGTTTAGAGCACGTACAGGTAATTTGTTGGAGATCTTGTTTAAAGTTTGTCCTTTCTAGTCGATTCTGGTTCTAAGCCAAGCTGGCGTGTTTCAATGAAATACATCAAAATGTAAATGATCTCGTTTTCAGAGATAAAGTGGAATAAATAAAGTACGATCTGTCACATCACGAGCTATATAGTAAGTCTGTGATTTCTAATTTTAGCGTGATTCCTATTCGCTGGCTTTTGACAGTCGACTCTATGAAATGGCTTGTTTCCTTTTCCATTCGCTTGCTGAGGATTTGCTTGTTTTCTCTCTTGCGATTCAAGAAAAATTAATTGCCTAACTGGTGAATTCGACAGTAGATTTCGCTGGAAAAAACGATATCACACTCATCTCTTCGTGATTCATACGATCAGTCGGCCTTTCAGGTGAAATTAACCGTGGAATTCACCAGTTACGCAGCGAAGAAAATGACATAATTAAGCAATATCCGGGAATACTGAAAGGCGGACAGTTCCAAAGCCTTTTATTTTCACTAATCCTACAGCCAGTAAGAATAAACAAGCTAGTCCGTTTGGGTAGCTGTAGAAAACAAGCAATGGCTTTTGATAAGGCCATCTTGTCTGTTTGTGATTGGTTTCTTATCCCCATATTATGACTTTATTACACTACTCACTTGATCTTTACTGTTTGATTGCTGTGCTTAAGAGAGCGCTCTCTCTAAGCCAGCATATTCACACACCGCCAAAACGATATGCACACACAGAGTACATTTTATCGTTACACGCGCGCGTGCTCCTTACGAAGCTATACTTCCGCGTTTACGTCCAAACTTGCTGCATTGTTTTCTAATTTACACACCAAGGGTTGTGTTTAAACTTGCCCCATTGTTGTTTCTCAAGGTTACGCTATCTCTTGGGATCAGGCATGATCCAACTTGCCCTAATTTATGCACGCCTCCGCGCATTCTCATCGATGAAAACGTGTACGTACGTGGTTTGCATCTCATCAAGCTTACCCTAACATGGAATTTACGTGTTGTTTCACGAGTCTCTTAGGGCTAGGCTGCGTTGCGTCATGCCCCAACTTTCCCCTAATTTATACACGCCCCCTTCTTTAGTCTTTCTGATGGATGACATCATTTGATGACTACCTGTCAAGATGGGTCTAAAGGGGCCCATACTACTACTAATCGCACTCACCCTGCAATTTTGTTTATGTTTGAAAAACTTTACAAGAAATCATGGGATTACCAGTATGCACATTCTACAGCGTTGTTTGCCTAAGCAGGATCTTTGCAACTGAGAGCTTAAACTCAAGGAAGTAAAAAAAATATTGATAAGATCTCAAAAGGATATCCCTGCTTTTGTCTCTATTTTATTTAGTTTATATGCACAATTAGTTATGATTACACACATAAAGTCTAAAGCGTGTTAGATAGAGGTCAGTTTAGATTCTGCCAATTTGAGGTAATTATTATGGTTTCGTGTGTATACTTTCCTACATTGATAGTCCTGGATTGATATATCGTTAACTGTCATTGATTGCTTAAGAGTTAACCTGTCCAAACTAAATTGTCCTTTTCCCGCGCGAGCACTGTGTTGAATTTACAGGAAAAAAAAAAAAAAAGACCTGCGGGATTCGTATTAGGCCAGGACCAATTTCAGCCTTTGCTTTTTCTTTGTTTATTTCGTTTTTTTTTTTTTTTTTTTTTTGCTTTTGTCGTACAGTGGAACAACCCTCCCTTGTGTGTCATTATGAAACAGATGAGATGAGCCAAGGAACGTTTTCTTTTTTCATAAAATTAACATTTGTTGCAACTCAGAGCGCAGTTTTTCGTTCATGAACTCTTGTTTTCCTGTGCATTCTCCATTTTGAGCCCAGCTCTCACATTGCTTTTTTTTGTTCCTGCAACTTAAGCCCGTACCGTAGTTCCCAATTCAGAGAGTGAGGCCCACGGGGGTACAGTGTTAGCAGTGCCTGGTTCAACATCTCGCATGTGCTTGTCGATAGCCAACTGGTTCGCCTCCGGCCAGTTGGGATTCTTAAGGTGGTTGTTCTATTCTTTTGTGGACTATGTTTCGTTGTCCCTGAAAAGCCCTGAAAATAAACCAGGGCATAAACATCTCTATGACCAACGATACTTGAAGGCCAAATCTTATGCTGTTATACAATTAAGTATGTATGTATATGTAACTCCATTAACGCTGACAAAATATACAAAATGTATTGTTTTCCAGTTGGGTTTCTTGGCGCAATTATGTTTGAATTTTTTCTTTTTATAATTAACCCTCAAGCTTCAATCTTCAAACAACCCTGTACAAAATTGAGGCATTTGGACGGGGTAAGCCGAAAAAGGACATCAGCCTGAATCCAGATAAATTTTCATATCACATCAACTCCACTCCGAGATCGCACCGTACCCTTTGGCGGATAAATTCCAAATAATGTTCAGCTTTTTATAATCTTCATATGAGCTCGCCTCTTCGCATGGCTTTGACCGTTATTGCTTGATGTCGATCATATTACATGTTGCACTCCTATTGGCCAATTTGAAACACTTGGCGATCCGATTTCGCAGTGGAGTTGTTGTGATAGTAAATTTATCCGGCCTTAAGGCTTTGGTGTGTTCCTTTGTGATGCGAGAGCAATTTGTGGGACGAGATCGCCGGCCTTGCTTAGGGCGCGTTTTTTATTCACAATTCTGGAATGAGAATGGCCAGAATCCAAAATGCGCGCGTTTTTCTATTCCACATTCCATTCCGGAATGGACAGAACGCCATGCATTCTCCCAGGGGCAGAATGAACAGAATGTTGCGAATGGAAATCCAAGATAGCGAGCTGAGCGCTACGGATTTAACTACGTCTCTACCATAGAAAAAAAATCAGGTTACACTACTGGACACAAAGAAACATTGCTTCTAATTTCATTTTACCAAAAGTACGAGGTCTTTTTCAGTGCTGTTTCGTACAAGAAAGGTAATCGTCTGCATAGCCCGTGATTCAAGGGATGTGTCTCCTCTCCTTTGTATATAGGACTGCCAAAACATTCGGCAAATCCAAAACAGTCTCCCCATTTTCTTCCTCCTCTTTATTTACAATGAAAATTGCCGTGCAGGCAGCCTCTTCGTCGGCCACTATATTTGTTACGCATATTTGTTTACTCGCGCTAGGAAGCGCGCGTGTCGACGAGCGTTTTTTTCCTCATACAATTCGAATTAATTCTAGCATTCCATACCCCCCATTCTTATTCCAGAATTTTGGATAAAAAAATGCGCCCTGAGATTTATGAGGGGAAATTACAACCAACGACATATTAAAAATTCGTAAGCCACAAACTTGTCTAAAACGGACCCAGTTTGTGCTCTGATTGCACAGAAAAGACAAGGGCAACCGTACGTAGAGGTAAGTGAAGTTTATTTCTACATTTAAAGCTTACCTTAGCATTTGCAAGCTCAAAGTTAACTTCCCCATACCAAGCTTGGTCTACTTGTGGGTTGACTCGTTTGAAAAAAAAAAACAAAATTTCTGTTTCACTCCCCACCGATGCAGCACCAGCAAACTAAGCCTCATATTTGTCTCATTGCACAAAAATATTCTAACAAGTACATAACGCTAACAATCGTCCTCGCTATCTTTGTGGGTAGTCAAAACTAAAACAA
>NC_090873.1:39549714-39572214 GCF_036669935.1 Montipora foliosa | reverse complement strand
CATTTTCTATTCTGGGCGTTCACTACATATTGAATACTGTCCCATACTACTTTTCGGCATTGTCGCGAACGCTCTTACGCTTCTTTTCAACTATCTTTCTCGAAACAGCTCTATGCAAGCTACAGTATCATCGGCTTTTAAGACTAAGAAAAGGGTCCTTCTCTCCAATAGTCGGCTCAACTGAAAGTTGAGTCAAGAGAGTCATTACCTAAGATTAGTACCTGAATCAAATTTGCTTTTGTTTCACATCATAGTAAGTATCATAGTATGCAAAGACTTTACCGCGAGCTAAAGGTGTGAAGGCTCCCTTAAGCCCAACAGTGGCGCACAGCTACTCGCCAGATCGGCCGCCGTCAGGCCGCTGCCCACAGCGGACCGGCAGATCAGGCGAGATCGAATGAACAGAATCTCAAACGATAATAATTTTACAGCCTCTGGACCCCAATTTTCTGATCGGCGTATTTAGCCCAAATCAAGGCAATTAGAACATGAGATCAGACGCTGTCACTTTCCTTGACGTGACAAAGTTGATCTTCAGTTTACAATCTACTAATCAGAGAAATGTACGTTTTGAAGACCACGATTTTTTGTCCGTATAACGAAAGCCAGTCGAGAGGAATATTTGGATAAAACCTGTGTGATTCAATAATTTTCTAAGTTGCATGACGTTGTACGTAGCGGGTATCAGTTTTCTTTCTGGGAATCACAACGGATTAAATTGGACGAAAATCCTGCCAGCTGTTTTGTGCTCACGAGATTGACAACAGCTTTTACTGGTGCTATTTATATTCTACTCAGAAAGGGTTTTTAGTGAATAGTGGAACAGGGACAATTTGAACATTAGATAATAATTTATTTATTTTATTCAACTTACAATATTTTACAATAAAATAACAAATCTTAGCCAAGCGTAATTAGACATTACAAAAAAATACAAAATTTATATAAAAATATTATTCTTCATACACTTTTGGAAATTAAGTCGGGGGAAAAAGGAGCACTATTGCAAAATAACTTTTAAAGAGAACGAAAACTCCTAATCCTCTACCAGCGCCAAGATCTTCCCTTTTTCCATCGGCACAATAGGGCCCCCAGACTGCTAGAATATAATCTACACTTGTCGGATCGCATGCCACATCGCATGCCACTTCTAGTACGGCATCTGAGGGATGTGGAGATTATGAGATAAAGAGAAAAAAAAAACGGAATAAAATAACCACATCATTGACACAATCTATCTTTTTGTGAGTGCTTACGTGCTTACATATGTTATTATAATAAAGGTTAAAATGGTTTAGGCTATCATCGTCAGTGCAATGCATATTATGGCCAAGTAACGTCTAACCATGCGGTTCTCGATACGTATACACGTAAAGGTTCAACGGGTCTTCCTTTAGACAATGAAAATATTTTTTTTTAGTGTTATTAGCAACATCTACTCTGAAACATGAATACATGTATACACGTCAAGCCTGTTGTATTAACCTGATACAGAGCAATATTCTATTTTGGGAAGTGCATGTCTAAACGCATAATCGTTTGGCATGCTTCAGGGAAACAACAACATAAGATCTTGCAGCAAAGCTTTAGCAAAACAAAACTTGACTTATACAAATTAAATCACCTGACCTCAGTGCTTAGTCGTATGTTTTTGCAACGCTTATTTGACAGGTATTAGTTTGAAGGAAAGCAAATAACTCTTTATAGAAAGAGTCAAATATATGCATCAAGCCAAAATCGTCTCGAAGATTTCTGTCTACTGTAGGGGGCTTTTATCTTTGAGAAAAAGCAATGGACTCCTCAACAGACGAGATCTTTAGCACTAGGCGAAGGCATTATGGGGTGTTTATTGGTGACTCTTGTGCATAGCTGTTGCCAATTAATACTATATTGACTAAAAAAAATATTGGGTTTTCTATTTTCCTACATGGTCACATCCACAATGATTTTGGCGGCCAAAATACATGATATTTTTGACATTGTGTTTCGAATTTTACGAAAGCTCTTTTTTTTTTTTTAATGCGCTTTTCTTGCTCTAGCTAAACGCAGCAGTGCTCAGCCACTCACGACAGCCCGGAAATGCTAGACACATATGTTATTTTACCTTGTACTTATCGGTTATAACTGGCGAAAAACCTATCTGTTATGCATAAAAAGAAACATATTTAAAGTCAATTATGTTTCATGATATTTCCGAATTTGTTTTTTATTTCCTTTTATTATTACTGTTTGAGTAAGTGTAACCTTTCTGTTTTACATGTCGCCCTTTGGCAAAACTTAGAATTGACAACTAAGTGTCAAGCTAAATGCGATTTCAGCAGAGAAAATAAAAACGAAAACAGCCAACAGGAAAATGTATTTTTCCACTTGTTATTGGATACGCCAACTTCTATACCTAGCTGAAAAAAGATAAAGTTAAGCGTTTCATAGAAGAGGCATTATATCAAAGTGGTGCTCATACGAGGTGGTGGACAAGATGGACAGCATTGGAGGAATTTTCCTGCTTTGGCTGAGTGTTTTCTTCTTGATAATCCATAGCATCCAAGGTAACTATGATTCTCCTTACTTTAACCAGCCCGGTGAAATAGAGCACCGACAAATATATATGTAGTTGGCTTAACTGGGCTGCTCTTTTTTGGTTAAAGATAGATGAAATTCAATGTCACAGTATGTTGAAATAGCGATTATTGTATGACGATTTTATGAGAAAAAAAGATCATTGAACTTTATGGAACAACTTCAACAGTTCAGGTCCCTTACAAGCCTAAATTATTTTTGAAGCTTGTTTATGACTCTTTTTAGCTAATCCTGTGCAAAGTGCTTGAATGGAAGTTTATAGTTGACCGTAGAAATTGCGAGGGTTAATGTAAGCCTGTATAACGCTTTGGAGGAATACTTAAAAACATGTGCACTTTAACACCACTTAGACAAATGAGAACCTTGACGTTTTTCATTTGGAGTCTCAAAAACATTCATTTCGTAATTTTTCCTCAATTTAAGGTCTGCGGCTTGCTCTTTTGGTATATCAAGACTTATGGCAGTTTTTTTTGGGATAGTTACAAGTTGCATCACGAAAATCTCCCTACAATTAAAAAAAAAAGGATCTCTTCTTTAATTGCAAAATTGTTTGTGTCTTTTTGCTTGTATTATTAGAGACTGTCGTTCTCGAACGATGGCAACTCGCGCTGCCTGTGAACTTTGCTTTGAGAGAAGAGTAGTGCCTTTTTTGAGTTGGTGCTCACAGTGTACAGGATTTCATGAATATGAACAGGATTTCATGAATATGAAATTATGAATTTACCAGCACTTGCTCAATGTAATTGAAGAACACATTCCCTCCACTGAACTCAAATTCGTTGAGTTTCAGACAGAGACACACCCCTTTTCACAAACAGCACGACTTGCATTTCTTAACCAACACCAAATGTTAGTTATAACTGAGCATGATTCTGTCAAAAGGAAAAAGACGGTGTTCGAAAGCTGTGAGGGTCAACTAATTTCCTAGCAAGTAGGGTGTTTTAATTAGATAGTATCCAAATCCATATCAAACTCTTTAGATGCTATTATTTAACTTGTCTTTTAATTCTATGTTCATAATGCAATTCGCCTCTACACGTTCTCTTACTATTGTTGTTAAAAAGGGGTGGGGTTGGGAAGGGTATTATTGTCAGCTCGATGATTAGCCAGTTGGAGTTGTTATCCTCACGTCACTGATAAAGATGGTAGGATTTCATTAAGGCACAAAGAAAACACTTTATAATGTTTGCCTTAAGGGCATTCCGTGAATTTCCATGCCTAAGCCATCTACTAGATTGGCAACAACAACAAAAAAGTTCTTTAGCAACTTCTTATCTTCTTACGTCTTGAAAGTCGCTCTTTTGTCGGCCATCCCCCATGTACGACCTGCAATTGACACGCATGGGCTAATATTTAACAATTATCCTCTGAAATCGCGCGGAATATCGCCTGATACTCAGCTTACGTATATCGCAGGATATCTGTTGAATACGCACGACGAATATTGAGCGCGCTATGACCATATTTGGACATTGCCACAGTGTTTTGAACAATAAAAATTGATATAAAGCTGCCTTCTTAGTCTACCGGATTTCATGGACATGAAATAATGCATTAACACACTTGGCAAATGCCATGGAAGGAAATAATTTTCTCGCAGAACACAAATCCATTGGGTTTCACACAGACACGCCCCTGTTCACAAACAGCACGCCTTGAGTTTCTTAGAAAACACCAAATGATGCTTACAACCGAAGCATAGTTCTGCCAAAAGGAAGAAAAACGGTGTTCGAAAGCTGTTAGGGCCAATTAATTTGCTAGACAGTAGGGTATTTTAATTAAATATATATAGTATCCAAATCGCTTTTTCCTTTGGGGCTGCCTAGATTTTTCAGGTGTTTATCCGAGACAGTTGCTTCCATTGTCCAGATAAGTGCAAAAATCAATTATTCCTTACGTTAAAAAGTCTAGTGAGTTCAATTAAAGAGGGCGTTGATTGGAGAGTCGTGTGTGCATCTTAAGACTGTATGGATTATTTCTACGTCGATCAATGAGAATATATATATATTTTTTACTTTGCTTCTTTTCCTTTTTCGTGTGCGCCCTCTTTCCAGAGGGAAATAATGTTAATTGCACGAATTAACATGACTTTATGCACGGTTTACAGTGCGACGCGCCTTACCATGGCCACCCAACAAACTTTCACATTTGAAATTACGTGTAAGTACGTCAACTCAAACAACTCATTCAACGGTGTTCAACTTACTACCGTGCGAACTTTGCAAGTAGGGGCGACTGACAATCAAATTCGCACATCCTGATTGGCGTAACAGTTTTAAAAAACATTGTTAGGTGGCCACGGTAAGGCACGTCCCACTGTAAAACTATCCGGAGAAAGTAGATCTTAGTAAGTAGTCTTGGATTCCAAAAAGAAAATTGGGGGTAACCATGCATTTTTGCGAGATAATTAAGCTTCAATTTGAGAAAGAACGCCAAACATTGCTTTGTATTTTAAAGCTTTTTACAATAATATTGTTTAAGAATTATCTTTGAAAAATGCGTGGCTACCTCTAATTTTCCTGTTGGATAACACTTGTTAAGATCTACACTTCCTGCATAATCATAAACCGGGCCAAAAATATCTTTGAATTAGTAGGCACCGTCCTTAAATTAAGCGAAGAAATCCTTGCGAGAAGCCGAGGAAGGACCAACGTTTACAAGTTGACATTCATTTTAATCTTGGCTACGCGCAACCACAAACACGTAAGAATGGTTTCTGTTAGCTAAAGTAGCCGTTTTAAATCAAATTTTTGTTCGCCATCGGTAAACAGATCTCCTTTGCTTTCCAGATTTTTACTAATGTGCAATCCATCGCAATATACCCCTTTAAGATAGAGAGCCAGGTACATGCCTAAAAAAATCTACATTTAAAAGAAGAGAGGTGAGTATTGTCGGCCCCGTTTCACGGTGATAATGTTGTCTTTATTCTTCAGGGACCGAGAATGGAAAAATTTTTATGCAGATGGCAGGCAACGATAACTATCAGTGCAAGTACGCGTATTTCAGTCGACCTTTCCCTAACAGTTACCAACCTGTCCGCGTGTTTACGTCAGTTAATCACGGAAACAATTCAGCTCAAGTCCACGATTCCGTTCTTGCATGGGTCGAAGACGTTTCCACAACCCGTTTCAAGGCGTGTATTGTGGCAGGCGGTCAAGGATCCGGTGCAAACAGCACCATCGATTGGCTCGCTTTTCAAGGCTACCAGCCAGGTGTACAACATGGACAAGCAAGATTCGCCCTTTTTACAACCGGAACAAAATGCACCCGAGTGACTTTCTCTCAGGTAAACTGTAAAGTGTGTGCTTTAATCAAATTTCATCTAAATTCTATGTTAAAACTGTATTCATTAGATTGAAGTTGCGGTTTGTAGCAAATTTCTCATGGTGAAAAATCCCTTGATGCTTGTTGGTGGAATTTGTTTAGCGACATTTCAACGCGGTGATGATGATGATAATGATGCTGACTATTATTATTATTATTATTATTATTATTATTATTATTATTATTATTCCCCCTTTTTTTAAAAAAGTTATTTCAGAATAGCAGCATAGCACACCTTCAGCCCGTCGGAGACTGTCGTTCACAGGCCTGGTCACTAAAATCGAAGCAGCAAAATAGGCTATTTGCACACATCTATTCACTTATTTTTCTCTATAGGTTTTTTCAACGAAACCTGAAATCCAAGCTACTATTCAACACGGAAACCTTGATCAAAGGAAGGATGCAATGAACGTTTGGATCGAAAGTATTTTCAGGACGCACTTCGTGGTTTGCTTAAGAGAGTCAAGAACATTTGATGGGCCTCATAGCAATCTCCTTGTGGTAAGTAAAGAGAAAAATTATTCAAACATTTATAAAAACTCAAAGAGAGAAAGATAAAGTGACAGTACAAAATTGAATGCAATTTCAAGTCCATGCTAAGGTAAGGGCGCATTTATTTTTTGTCAGAACTGGCTGGCCAGGCCAGTCAGTTTGCAAGGAAAATGCAACAATTTGAAGAAAAGCTTGAATGCATGATAATCCCTCGCATTCTTCCGGAGGAGTATATACCATTTTCGAAGTGGGTGAATTTGACGGCGTTGAAAAGTTAGTCTTTCCAAATGCCTGATCTGGCCAGTCAGTTCTGTCAAATGGAAAGCGCCCTAAGAGTTATAGGTTTGCTAGATTTCCTGGGCAAGCTGTGCAATGAATTATCAGATGGGACCTGTCTCTTTAGTCACATAATAGAATTATACGTTCTTATATGAAACAATCTTAACGATTATGCAACCAAAGAAGAAAACGTAACTTGCTGAAACGATCACGACAGGAAGCCTAAACATAATGGAACTGGGAAGTAGGAAATCCATTAATCCCTTTTGGGGTAAAAAAAAAATAATAATAATAATAATGAAAATAATAATAATAATAAAATGATAATGATAATGATAATGATAATGATAATGATAATGATAATGATAATGATAATGATAATGATAATGATAATGATAATGATAATGATAATGATAATAAATCCAGACCTATTAATATTAAAAGTGGCATATTACAAGGAGATTCCTTGTCACCACTCCTATTTTGAATGGCTCTTGCACCCTTGAGCCCACTTCTGCAAGAAAGTGGCTGCGAATATGAAATATGAAATATGAAATCCAGGGTCAAAAAATCAACCATCTTTTCTTCATGGATGATTTGAAAACCTATTCCAAAGATGACAGCCAACAGGCTGGCTTTCGTACAGTTGTTAAGATAGAATTTGGATTGGAAAAATGTGCAAAAGCAACTTTTAAAAGAGGAAAGCTTACGAAAACATCAGACCTACAGATTGAAATTAACATATCCATCAGAGAACTAGATCAGGAGGAGGCCTGCAAGTAACTAGGAGTAAATGAAGGCGATGGAATACAGCATGCCGCTATGAAGGAGAAAGTGAGGAAAGAATACTACCGCAGAGTAAGACTAGTATTGAAAAGTGAACTGAACGCTGTCAACAGATTTGAAGCTATCAATACCCTAGCTGTGCCCGTTGTCACCTACAGTTTCAATATTATAAAATGGAAAATGAGTGAGATTGAGAGCCTGGACACAAAAACTCGGAAGCTACTTACCATCCACAGAATGCACCACCCGAAGGCAGACGTGAACAGAATCTCCTCAGGAGAATTGGAGGAAGAGGCTTGACCAAGTTAGAAACGGCGTACAAATCTACTACAATAGGGCTGGAAACATATCTGAGAAACACTGATGATGCTCTGCTCCAACCAATGCTTCAACATGAGACCCAAATGAAGCTTTACTCCATCCAAAAAGAGGCAGAGAAATTCAAAAGAGAATTTGATGTACCAAACCTCGAGAGGGAAGCAAATGAACGAATTACTAAGTTTGCTAAGAAAGTAAAACAGAAGGTAAAACATCAGGCCCAAGAAATAGAAATGAAGCAGTGGGAAGAAAAAGAACTGCACGGAAGATACCCCAAAAGATTAAGGGAAGCAGATGTTGATGGGTATAAAACCAACCAGAGGCTCAGAAGTACGGGACTGAAAGCTGAGACAGAGGGACTGATAATTGCAGCCCAGGACCAAAGCCTCCCTACCAAGTACTATTTTGCAAAGATTTTTAAAGACGGCAGCAATCCACTATGCAGAATATGTCACAAGCACGAAGAAACGATAGATCATATCATATCTGGCTGTCCCGAACTTGCGAACTGGTTATCTAGAGAGGCACAATAAGACAGCTGCATATATTCATTGGAAGGCATGCCAGCTTTACTATGTTGAAGTCCCAGACAGGTGGTATGAACACAAGCCCGAGACAGTTACCGAAAACGAAGAAATCACAATTCTCTGGGATATGCAGATACATACTGATAGGGAACTGTCAGCGAATAAGCCTGATATAGTGATCAAAGACCATGCTGACCGATGTTGCAAACTTATAGATCTATCAGTACCAGCCGACAAAAACACCTCAACCAAAGTCATTGAAAAGCTTTCAAAGTACAAAGATCTCGAGATCGAAATCGCGCCGTCGGAGAATGTGGGGATTGAGAACAGAGACTGTGCCGGTTATTGTTGGTGCGCTGGGACTTATTAGAGAGGGAATGGACCAGAACTTAGGAAAGATCCCTGGAACCAGCAACATTAATGAGCTGCAAAAGATCGTCCTCCTAGGAACGGCGCGCATACTGAGAAGGTTTCTGTCCATCGAATAAAAAAGTCCCCTGGTACCTCAGGACCAAGGATTGGCCCCGGTTCATGGAGACTGAAAGAAGCAATTAATAGCACTGTAAACTATAATAATAATAATAATTATAATAATAATAATAATAATAATAATACGTATTATTAAATGCTAAACATGCTATTTGCTATCTGCAATGTTATTCAGAAGAGGAACAACTGCAAAGACTAATGACAATATTTTTCAGTTGCTACAATATCTCTTAATGAAAAGGTCATGCAATACACACAATCGCTTGAGGAAATAATTACCCTGCTGTCGGCGACCTCTGGGACCAGCGTGGTATGCAATAGCTTACATTTTTTTAAAAACGTATTTCCTTCTCTTTTCAGAACTGGATGGCATACAAACATTATCCAACGCTCTGGAAAGTTAAGGAGTCGTCCAAGATCTTGTTTCCTAACTATGAGATACCATTAGCTCAGGACAATTACGCGTTATGTAAGGTACGTTCTTTGTGCGGCAAGAGGTATTGGTGATTGTATAGGGAAAAAAACTGTGAAGTGACAAAAGCGTTCATTGGATAAAAAAGGGTCATATAGTAAAGCGAAGCAGCTCCAAGAAGGGCGGCTATTGCAGCAGCGTCTATTGTTTTTGTCTGGTTTCACATCTACCTCTACATGTGTCAGGTTAAGGTAGTAAGAAAACCAGCCCTTATGACAGATGCTACTCATCGCTCCAAATGCTGTCCAGTCTACTTACTGTACTGTCTGTTAGACAGAGTTAAATCTATAAGTGTCCCTATTGGAAATGAAGGGTTAAACAAAGGTCGTTAATTTAATCTTTCAGATTATCAACTTTACCGGACCATTCTATGAACCACCAAACGTACTTACAACAGCAGTCAAGGGAATTAAAAACAACTCCAATCCACTCTGGGCCGTCAAGGGTCCGTTAATCTCCTGGGTGGAGGTAAGATCCTCTATTATCACAAAATTACAGAAATTTACCCTTGAAATAATTAAGCAATTTACTTTACTTTAAATATTAATGTTTGAAAAGCCATTAGTCATCATGATAATATAATGTGTTACAAAACGTTGTAAAAATGTTGTTTATATATAGATAAAAAATAGTCTGGAAGCTGAATTTCTCAAACTCAGAACCGACTACAAATTTTACTCTGAAGAAGGCTGCAGTTGCAACCGAAAATTCGGTTTTAAACTATTTTTATCTATCTAAAACCAAATTTTTAAAATCAGATCAGATACAACGTTTTTTAACAGCCAAGAGCATCAAAAACAACTCCAATCCACTCTGGGCCGTAAAGGGTCCGTTTATATCCTTGGTGGACGTAAGATCCTTTTCTATCATAAAATCCCAGATCTTCACATAATTAAGCAATTTATTCTACTTTACTTTAAATATTAATTAATTTTTATTTTTATTTTTGGTTTTTGAGGATCGATACACCATAAACTTTTGTAAGATTTTGGTTTGCTGCATTAAGTCACTTTGCTTCAAACGTTATTATGCAGGAGATGAACCACACTCATTTTCGTGTGTGCATCAAAGACTATGCTGGGATTGATGGCCAGAGAGACAATTTGGAAGTTCATTATGTGGTTACCGGAGGTAAATAGTGCGACTGTAACGTTTCGAAGAGTTTTCCTCGATTTGCTTCTTAAAGGAGAACACTAGTACTTTGATATAGTATGACCGCAAAGACTCAGCTGGATGTCCCCTTTGTCTGAGATGAAAATTATAATTAAAATGATCTCTCTATTGACTCCAGAAACAAACGTTCCGGGCAATGATAGAACTGAACTAAATAGGGAACATAAATAAAATAATGGAATTAGATACTAAACATAGTTAAAAAGACATCTATTCTTAAAGAAACGTTTGAAATGTTATGTTCTATTATGTGAGGGTATAATATGAGTAACCTCTACTCCTGTACGACCTGGTATTACAAGGTTAGCGCTCACATAGCCATTTCATAGATTCCTATCTGATATTTCTAAAAGGTGTTCAACTGATGTCATCACCTTAAGAGACGTACTTATCATAACTAAATGTTGCAGCAACCCCACTTACTAAAATGCCTTAAGTGAAAACAGAGGACTGAAGAAATAATGAAGGTAATCTAAATTTTTACCCCCTCTTCTTGAACACTCTCAATATGTGCATACGCCTTCCTGCCTTACTAAGCAGATTATCGACACGCTGGTCCCAGTTTCAGCCGTGTAGAGTTAATTACACACATTTAGATATGGTAGCGTTGTTTTACGTGACTGTAGGGGGATTTGTTAATTTTCTTTGTTCTTGTTTTGGTGTTTTTAAGATTATGATCCTTGCAACAATGCAAGCTGCAAGTATCACAGCAAACCAGTGGCGTTATCTCCCCAACGGTGCGATTGCGTCTGTGAAAGCAGCTGTCCATCTTATCAAGAAGAGATGTGTGCTTCTAATGGTCTTACATTCAGAAACTTGTGCTTGCTGCAGAAAGAGATTTGCGAGACGCAGGCAAACTACACCCACTATCACCCTGGAAGTTGTGCAGGTACATATGCGTCTTTAGGTTTTATGAGCTGGAGCTAGGTAACGTGCAAGGACGACTGTACATCCTAAATCTCGAAAAAAACTTCCTTTTAAATGAAGCTTAAGATGACTAAAGGATTCAAGAATAAAGTCAGGAAATTTCAAGAGTTACTACTACTACTACTACTACTACTACTACTACTACTACTGCTACTGCTACTGCTACTGCTACTGCTACTGCTACTGCTACTGCTACTGCTACTGCTACTGCTACTGCTACTGCTACTGCTACTGCTACTGCTACTGCTACTGCTACTGCTACTGCTACTGCTACTGCTACTGCTACTGCTACTACTACTACTACTACTACTACTGCTACTACTCAACTACTATTACTGCCTGGAGGGTTAGTGAACAAAAAAAGGTTTTCGAATTGTCCGCTTTCCGGTTACTGCTTAATTGAATATTTTTCTTCGTTTTCCCTCCGTAGAAAAATTCATTGCCTCGCTAGTGAATTCCATAGTAAATCTCACGCAAAAAAAACGATATCGCATGAATCACAAAGCCACGAGTGCAATATCGGTTTTTCAAGCGAAATTTACTATAGAATTCACTAAGTTGGCAATGAATTTTTCTTGAGTCGCATGAGTTTTAAAAGACAACAAGTACATCCTGAGCGAGCGAATGGAAAATGTAAAAAACATTTCAGAATCAACTGTCAGTAGCCAGCGAATAGCAATCACGCTAAAATTAGAAACCGTCGGGAAAATTTGTCAGTTTAAGGTCAAAAAAGAGTTTTACTGATGTACATTATTCCAGTTTATCTCTGAAAACGAGATCATCTACATTTTGATGTATTTCATTGAAATACGCCAGGTTGGCTTGGAACAAGAATCGGCAAAAACGGCAATGCAACCAAGAAAGGACGAACTTCAAACAAGGTCGGCTCCAACGCTTAAATAACGTTTAGGTGCTTTAAACAACTTTTCGAAAACACAACCTAATAAAATTTCCCCCTAATTTTACCAGAGCTCATTGCGATTACGGGTTTATAACATAAGGGCAAAATTTGCTTGTCACTGCCGAGGCACATCGAAAACTAGTTTGGAAAAGGGATTAAAAGGCACTTGTTCGTTCGCATTTTAGAGCAAAACAAACAAAAAAAACCAACTTTTTCTTTTTGTCCAAAAGAGTACAGATAATTGCTTTTTAATTCCAGTTGACAATAAATTAAAGTTCGATTTTCATTCCTGAACAAAGAAAAAAAAAACGATTAAACCACTTATTTGAAAATAACAAACGGTTTAGTGCTTAAGGAAACAAAAAATTGTGGAGTGACGTCTTGCACTAAGTATGAGCTATTACTGGTATTCTGTTTTGTCGTTGTAGTTCTCTTTCGCTCTCCTTTCGTTTCTGTTCTAGTGATAGGTCCTCCAGGCATCATGTAACCTTATCAGAGCTTCTGAAGATATGCCAAAAATTGCAATATAGAGAAAAAGGCAGTCCTAAGCAAATTAAAAATAAACACTCAGCTTTAAGTTCATATCCCTCCAATGCTTGCCTTGAATAACTGCGTAGCCGCCAGTGTGAACCACAGCTATTACACTGGACGAAAAAATGGATTTACGAGGGTAACCAAAGTACAGCAAAAGTGTAGCAAATACCACATTTGCAGAAATTTGCTCAAATTTGCTGAAGAGCAAAGATTGATATTGCACTAGATTTGCCACCGATAGCAACGGTGGTAAATGCGACATTTGTTTAGGATTTGCTCCTGTGTGCAAAGGTAACATGTGCGTGCAAATTTGGGGGTTATTTACATACTGATCAAATGTGGATGAAAATGTGTTCCTTTGAACTGTCTTTACACATGACGCAAATTAGCGCGCAAATTTGCTGTTTCGCACACCTTTTGCTCCTGTTGTAAAAACGTGTAAACTCATTATTTTAAGCAAGTTAAAGCAGGGTTGGAAATGTGAGCGAAATGTTAAAGTTGAGCAGTGTTTGCTTATGGTAGTAAAGGTGATCAAAGTCTTATTTTATTGATCATGTTTGCACATATTGGAAATTGCAGGCAAATGTTTATCATTGAACCAGATTGTTTTATATAGCAAATGTGAACAAACTCTTAGTATTAAACACGTTTGCTCACGCAGCAAATGTTGTCAAAACACTTATTTTGAACAATTGTTCCTGGGTGGCAAATTTGATCAAACTCTAAATTTTGGGAAATTATGCTTGGGGCAGCAAATGTGGTCAAAACCTAAGTCTTGAACAAGTTTGCTCGGGGGCAGCAAATTTGATCGAACTCTTACTATTCAGCATGTTTGCTCACGTAGTAAATATAAACACAGTTCAAGTTTTAAGCGAGTTTGCTTGGGCAGCAAAATGTGTAAAACTCTTACTATTTACCGGGTTTGCTTAGGTATAGCAAATAAAATTAAAGTCCAACTTTTGAACAAGTTCACTTGAGGCGGCAAAATGTGATAAAACTTTCAATATTGAGCATGTTTGCCCCGATAGCAAATGATTTTATAATGAAAGTCCAAGTTTTAAACAAGATTGCTACTTAAACACATCAAAGAGAACCAGTGACATTCCATTTTATATGTTCAAATGATTTTTAATTCATTCTATAAAGCAAATTTACCGTGAACGTAATTATCTACTAAAAACTGGGGGTAAAACAATAACAAAATTAATTACAAATTGTATACACATAATTATACTATATATACACCAATCAGATCTTTTAATAGCCTACATGTATAAGAGAAATATTCATTCTCTAACATATTTTGAATTGGCTTTTTCAGAGTTGCCTCAAACCTGTTTCAAAAAGAAGCCTTTTAGGTTTGTGGAACTCAGAAATCGCCTATTTAACCCCTTCACTCTTTGACCAATTTAATTAATTGTGACAAGACAATTTTTTCACTCAAACTGTTAAATTTGAGGATGAAATCCTGTTAGTGTAACGTTATCATTCAAATGCAACCCGTTTTGGCAGACCTCTTGCTTAGTATTATTTCTTGGGACTTTACATAAAGGAATTTTAATTCTGGGGGAGTTCCTCCTCTATTAGGAGTGAAAGGGCTAATTCTTTCTAGCAGTTTATAATTCTCTTAAATATAACAAATGGGTTAACAGCATTTTAACAACAACTAATTTAGATAGCTAGTAAAGTGGCATTAAAGGAAAAATATATGTATATTAATGTTCGAAAAAGGTGAAATTACACTAATGAAAATCATGGAAATTTTCAGCATCCAAGTCAGAAATAAGCAGATTTAAACAAGGCAGCTCAAGAAATCACCACTCAAAAGTATTCCAAATTGCAATAATATACTTGTCATTGCACAGTAGTTGCTCATGGTATAAGTAATACCTTTGGTTTTATACCGTATACCTACAATCATGGACAGAAGTTGTTGAGACACATGAAAATTACCAACCTTTTTCTTTGGTGTAAATTCTGCTTTCTCCCCTCGTGAAAGGTAGCCTCTCCTTTCCCCTTTTTCAATGTTATAAACAACTTAACATCCAAGAAGCCTTTTGCAACATTGTTTGGGGGAGAGGGGGTGACCACAGATGAAAAAGATGTTTTCATTTGAATACAAAATTCTATTGTTTGTTCGAAAGTGTTAGTTTTGCTAAATTAATTATCTCAACATCTCTGGCCGCGATTGTAGTATTTATACATTTCAATCGAACCTAAAAATGTACTGCTGCCTCTCATTGTTCCCCGTCGCTGAGGCCATTTTCTGCATGGTTAGACCTACCGGTACTTTACAAGTTACATCGAACTGTATGAGGTGTGCTACCCGCCAGTTCAGATGGAAAATACTACAAATTAGTATACTATAACAAAAATTAACTGCATGGTTAGACCTACTTTACAAGTTACATCTAACTGTTTGAGGTGTGCCACCCACCAGTTCAGATGGAAAATACTACAAATTAGTATACTATAACAAATAATTATTAATTGCATGGTTAGACCTACTTTACAAGTTACATCTAACTGTTTGAGGTATGCCACCCGCCAGTTCAGATGGAAAATACTACAAATTAGTATACTATAACAAATTAATTGCATGGTTAGACCTACTTTACAAGTTACATCTAACTGTTTGAGGTGTGCCACCCGCCAGTTCAGATGGAAAATACTACAAATTAGTATACTATAACAAATTAATTGCATGGTTAGACCTACTTTACAAGTTACATCTAACTGTTTGAGGTGTGCCACCTGCCAGTTCAGATGGAAAATACTACAAATTAGTACACTATAACAAAAATTAACTGCATGGTTACCCTACTTTACAAGTTACATCTAACTGTTTGAGGTGTGCCACCCGCCAGTTCAGATGGAAAATACTACAAATTAGTATACTATAACACATTAATTGCATGGTTAGACCTACTTTACAAGTTACATCGAACTGTATGAGGTGTGCTACCTGCCAGTTCAGATGGAAAATACTACAGATTAGTATACTATAACAAATTACCCAACTAGTGGACTAATGCAAATCCTGCATTTTGATTGGCTACGCTACTAGAGGACTATTAGTAATAGTCCTCGAGTAGCAAAAAGCCTGACACTTTCTTTCGTTTTATTCCCTAATAAATATTTCTTGCATTTGATTTTCTAACTTTGCTATTGCCTTTTCTGTCCGACTAGTTGGGTTAAACCAAAACAATTAGACCCTTCGCCCTCAAGGGCCACGGGTCAATAGCCCATTTGGCTTCGCCTCATGGGCTATTGACCCGTAGCCCTTGTGGGCTACGGGTCTACGGGTCTAATTGTTAAATAACTCCATGGTTAGACCTACTTTACAAGGTACATCGAACTGTATGCAGTGTGCTACCCGGCAGTTCAGATGATGGTACTTATGTTACATTGATCTTTCAATCATTGCTGCCATGTGCAGATATGTCTATTGGAAAGATATCACTTATACTTATGTTACTGCTTAAGATTGATGTCTCAGACTTAAAGGATAGTGAAACCTTTCTTGATTTTACAATGTAGTCAAAAATTATTGAGAAACTGTTCTTGTGTTAACAGAGGAAGTCACTGATTGTTGCACTGAAGATCTCTTGCTTGCGTTTAACCTGTTCAATGTGAAGGCATTCAACTCTGCTATAATTGCCTGATGTCTGAAAGAATTCACTTGAAACAGTTAATGTCATAAGATTACATGTAATTTCATAAGGTGACTATCCAGAATCAAAATAAAACCTCTACCCTCCCAAGTATTGACATAAAGACATTAATCTACATTTGCATCACAATTCACAATCAGAGGACTGTCTGCTTCTTGCATCTCAAGAAATTCCCTCCAATTAAATTTCAATGCACAATTTCCTTCAGCACTGCATCTTGTGGTTGAGGTACATGTAGGCCCTAGAAAATATTCACACCCAGTCAATCAATCAATCAATCAATGCATAGCTTCATGTACATTTCAATGAATGATGTAACACAACACTTTGCCATTCATAAGCAATCCTCTGGTGTAAATGAAACTGAATAATGAAGCTAAAGGAATTGCAAACTTATCTGGAAGCCTGTGACAGCATTCCACAAGTGTCCACATTTCCAAATTGATCATTTTGTGCATGTGATTAAATTAATAATAATTATTGATTTTTAGTTTTTCATGATTTTTTAAAGGAATTAGTGTTTGAGGGCTACAACTCAAAACAACTTTGGTATATCACCTATAAATTGCCCTTCTTTTCTTGGGTTCCTGGCCATAAAGTACTAAAAGCATGATATTGTGAGTTTTACCATATCCAATTAAAACAGTGGAGGAATCATTGAGAAAACTGCATGAGAAATAAAAATTCCCCAGGATGTCCTTTTTGTATTGTTACTGTATGAACTAGACGAAGAACTGTGATGCGTACTTTGTCTAGTTCAAACAGTAACAACAAAAAAGGACATCCTGAGGAATTTTTATTCCTCAAAACTTTTGTTTTAAATTTTAGAGAGCCAGTTCTACAGTACATGTACATGTATGGTAGGTTTATAATCTTTCATGAGAAATTCTAGTAATTTTTATGCAATGCTTTTGAGTAGTCTACTTGTACCATGGAATACCACAAAAGACAATTGGATTTTTTTGTAAAGGCTTGCATACACCTGTACATGTACATGCAAACAAAATACTTAAGTGACAAATACCATGTGACAAAGCTACATGCAAGGCTGCTGCCTAACGGTCACCTGAGGTGCCTTATTTGCGAGCGCAGGCGACCAAATTTCTGAACAAGTAGCTTGAATGTGTGCCTCACTTGATTCATCACCACTTTCTTGTAAATATGATCCCCGCTGGAATTAATTAATTCTAGGCTCTTGAAAAAATGACTTAGGCTACTAACTTTTAATGTTGGAACCCTGGTGAAAATCTTCAAAGGATCTTTAAGATCTTCAAAGATCGTCATAAAGATCTTCAAGGATCCTAATAAAGATCTTAGAAAAGATCCTCAAAATTCCTTGCAAAGATCCTCAAGGATCTCGGCCAAGATCCTTAAAGATCCCCAAGGATCTTGCCAAGATCCTTGAGGATCCTCAAGAATCTTGCCAAAGATCCTTGAGGATCTTTAAGGATCTTCAAGGATTTTAAAAGATCTTTTGAGGATCTTGTTAAGATCTTTGTGGATCTTTCCTGAATGTTACCAAGGAATTAAAAAAAAATCCTCAAGGATCTTTATTATTTTAAAAGATCCTTTGAGGATCTTGTTAAGATCTTTGTAGATCTTTATGAATCTTACCAAAGATCTGTAAGGATCTTCAATAATCTTACCAAAGATCTTCAAAGATCCTAATCTATCCTTGAGGATCTTGTCAAGATCTTTGTGATTATTTTGGGTATATTCAGTATTCTTACCAATGATCTTCAAGGATGTTTGTGGCTCCATTCAAGAACCAAGATTACTGCCAATTACGGCTTTGATTCACCTCACGGTTAAGATAAGTGCCAGGATGTCATATGGAAAATCTGAAACATGCTAATTTAAAGTGAATTTGGAAATGGCCAATTCCTATTAACTACCGTGAACAACAACAACAACAACAACAATATGGCACAAACATCATTTAAACTTTCTTTATTTGCATAGATGTGTTTATCATTGTCAAAATCATAAAAAAAATGGAGATTAAAGATACAATAATGTAGGGCTGGAAACAAAAACCTAGTAAGTGACAATTTTTGGTCAATTTTTAGTTTTGCACAAAACTAGCCTAAATAGACCTTTTTCTGTTGTACATTTTGTTTTCCCAATACAAATCATGTGATAATACTCAGGAGGATTAGTCCTTGTTTTGCTCATTAAAAAGAGTGCATGCAAGCATGAATATGCCTCATTATCAATCCAATTTTGATCGGGGTTTATCCCCGTAAACGGGGCTGGCTGGATTTACATACAAAAGAAAAAAGAAAGGACCAATTAACCTCCTGAGTATTATGACATAATCTGTATTGGGAAAACAAAATGTACAAGCAAAAACAGTCTATTTTGCAAGTTGACTGGAAATGAACTTACATTGCCCTGGTATTGTTTTTATCCGATTTGAGCTTTTTTTCGAGAAATAAACTATGCAAAAATACTATTGGCTCCTCATTTGAAAGCAACGGAATCAGCAAAGCAACACCTACCTTTCATTGTTTGATTAAAATTTAATAGCACAAGCTTTATGCAACTGTATGCGTCGGTAGCTCATCCGAATGATGCGCACAGCGAAGTACACAGCAGCTTGGTGGTTTGAGCCACCGATCAGACTTATTATTTTTCTTTTGTTTGCACAGAGATGTTTCTCTCGTTTTTCTTTTCTTGATTTTCTCTGCGATTTTATCGATCTTTGTTAAATTTAAGTTACATGAGACATGCACAAAAAATTAAATAAATAACTCTGATCAGTGGCTCAAACCACCGACCTGTCGTGTACTTTGCTGTGCATATCATTCAGTTGAGCTATCGACACACAGTTATATTAGTTTATAAATGCCATTAAATTTTAATGGAACAATGAAAGGTAAGTGCCGCTTCTCTGATTCCATTGTTTTCAAACATGAAGCCAATGGTATTTTTGCATAGCTTATTTCTTGAAAATAAAGCTCAAATTGCATAAAAAATTACCAGAGCAATGTTCTTAAGTTCATTTCCAGTCAACCTGCAAAATTTGGGCTAGTTTTGAGCACTAAAAGTTGGCCAAACATTGTTACTTACTAGGTTTTTGCTTCCAGCCCTTCTATTACAGCAGCTGCAACCCCACACTAATTATTTTTTTCCCTCCATTGTGAACAAGTCATGTAAGTCATATATTTAATACTACAGTGACAATATTTGCTTGATAAAGGTACGGTAAAAGCCTGAATAAATTATTATACAGTGTAAGAACCAAGTTATTCCAAGCTACAGTCTGTAGGCTAAGGCTAGGCTACAGACTGTACTCAGGTTCTTAGAATAAAATAATGAGGTTTTGTCACTGGTGGGTATGGCCTATTTTGGGCCATTTCTGAAGTTTGTACAAAGCTTTGCATGATAAACAGAACAAAACTAAAGCAACATTAAAACAATGGTACTATCATTGCTGCTGGGAAAGCATGGTACTGGTAGAGCTTGTTATATTAAATTTGTGTATTCAGTGTTTGACTAAATTTCTCAAATAAGAATCCATTTCAAAATTGTAGGCTAAAATAGGACTGTCTTAGCCAAAACCGTTCTTACTTGTAAAAGTTCTTACATGTATATGTGGGTTCCTGTTTTATTTCTGTACACCGTCATTGCCATCACTGTAGTTGTTGCATAATAATACCTAACATAAGCTTAGCTTACAGGATTAGAGTAACTACAACATTTTTTTCGCTTTGTACCTAAGCTTGGTTTCCTCTGGACAATGCGATTTAAAGATACATAGTATTATAATTATTGTCTTTTTCCAACCTCTTCAAAAATTCAAGGCAGTGACAACTTGACTACAATGCTATAAAAAGTGCTCATTGCAGTGGTTTAATGGTGACTTGAGTACAACAGCAATGGAGTCTAAAACAAAAGAAGCATATATATATTTTTTAAATCTGGGTTCTCATTGCTTACATAACAGAATATCGTGGACTTTGGTCACCAATTACAGACCACTTATCATGAAATGTCATGCACCATATCCCAGAAGAAATCTCTGCACCCAATGGAAGTGTCAACATTTGGCTGTTTATGTAGGAACACTCAGATCAGACTCAATGTAACTAAATCAAGCGTTCTTTTGCGTTTTAAACCGGGATAATTAAATTCGATGTGAATGTCCATTTCGTTGGCTTTGCTTTTTGTCGGTTATTTTTCTGAAGGATTATGAAAACCTTCCACT
Organism: Montipora foliosa; assembly: GCF_036669935.1. NCBI lineage: Eukaryota > Metazoa > Cnidaria > Anthozoa > Scleractinia > Acroporidae > Montipora > Montipora foliosa. Next base: position 39,551,531 of record NC_090873.1, on the reverse strand, counting down.
ACAAGCTTCGTTATTTGTAAACAGAAAGACACTTCACAAACGTTACAACGCCCGCACTTTGTATTAAGCTTATAAATTATAGAACATTACTAGCACTTTGATTTATAGGACAAAAGCCCCTGGAATTAGCATCAAAATTGTTTTATCCAACGCTTACCTTTTTAGGTGAGTTATTATCAGCAATTCCTTCCAGTGGACAAGCATTTTACATTGTAAAAGAACTAAAATATGATAAGGACTTGCAGTAAACCGAAAATCGAAATAACCGCCATCGATCTGTGGCTGGTGTGAGCCCGCAATTTTTGGTGCTGGCCTACTGCTGACCAGAGCGGCTCAAATCCAAGATGGCTGATCTTCAATGATGTTCGAGGGGATCGTTTAAGGGTTTTTCCCGCTGGTTCAAGAACAAACGCTATACTGAAAAGTGAAGGAAGTCATTCGAAGGTCATCAAGTGAAGCTTGCTTTGAGAAAGTTTAAGTTTTAGTAATCTCGGTGAAGTGAGACAGAACATGCGTCACCCATTGCTCCCACTTCACTTCCGTTTCCAAGTTTTGGACGATGGTTTTCTTCAAATTATAACTGGGATAGATGAGCTGACGGTCAGGTTACAATGTTTTCAGACTGGACATGCAACTTAATGTTAACTTCATTTGAAGTTAGTGCATGTAAATAAGTAAACGATCTCTTATAGAACAAACAATTGGTTTATTTGTATTTGATGCATTTTTTGGCTAGACAATGAAGTAATGATCCTTGTATAAACAAGAGCAATAGCACTTTCTTTAGTGATGTTTTGCGTTCCGGTTCTTGTCACTTAACCCATTGTCATTTAATAAAATTTTAATAAAATGATTCTTTTGTCAGAATATATTGATAAAATCTAATAAGGTATCGTGTAACATAACGCAATTGGGTTTTTGTTTCACTGATTTTTCTATTTATTGGTATAAATGAACTCCTTTACTCCTTTAGATTATTTCTCAGTTTCGACAGTCACAACCTTTAATAATCCTAAAAAGATCCTAATTCTTGAGACAAAAAAGGTACAGGACATTATTTAATTGAGGTATCAACAGGTTCTCCCTAAAGCTTTTGAAGACTCCCAAAAAAGATCCTTTAAAAAAATCCCAAAAAGATCTTTAAGATGAATCCCTTTAAAATCCTAATGGTGTTCAAGAACCCCCTTTAAAGATGCAATGGTAACTAATTTATTGCAATTACTGAGTTCCCCCAAACATCTGTCTTAGACCTTTAAGGATCTTTAAGGATCCTGATAGAAATCCCGTTAAGGTCCTCAAGAATTCCTTGAGGATCTTTCATAGATCCTAAGGAGATCCTTTGATTGATCCTCAAAGGATCTTTATAAAGATCCTAAAAGATCCTCGAGAATTGTTTGAGGATCTCTCAAGGATCCTAAAAAGATCCTTTGACTGTTCTTGAAAAGATCTTTATCAAGATCTGTGAAGATCCTCAAGGATGTCATGAAGATCTTTGAAAGATCTCTTTGATTAGATTACAAAGATCTTTCCAAAGATCTTTGAAAGATCCTTAAAGATTAATAGAGGATTTATCAAGGATCTTCAAAGATCTTAATAAAGATCTTTTCAAGATCAGTTAAAAGATCCTTTTAAGATCCTTGGAAGATCCTCAAAGAATTCTTGAGGATCTGTAAGGATCCATACCAAGATTTTGAAACTTACTCTCACTAGGATCTTTGTAAGATCCTCACAGGATCCTCACTGGCTCTTTGGGGATCTTTACAACTCCTAATTGCAATTGAAGATCTTTAAAGAACTTTCAAAGATCCTTCAAGGAT
>NC_090873.1:39534714-39539714 GCF_036669935.1 Montipora foliosa | reverse complement strand
AAACGAGGCGGGAATAAACAAAAGAATGGGAAAATATTTTAAATATACAGTTTCGCTGGAATGGAGTAATTCTGAGTGTTCAGAGTCGGTCTCTTTTCCTTCTCAAAAGCATCTCGTAAATAACGCACTCAAATTTTCCGTGGCATTTATTTAAGATGGTAAAATGCTCGTGAAGATTGGTAGGTCTTTGATTGTGTTTATCCTTTAGGTGTTTACCGATGACGGAATAGTTTCTTGCGAACGGAGTCGGCAGATTTCTGATCTTAGCCGACTCCGTTCGCAAGCAACTAAACGATCTTGGAAAGAAAATCGATCGTGTATTAATGCAACCAGTTTTCACAAGTAAGAAAATATCTGAAGATTTAAAAGTTACGGAAACAAAGCCCTCACTTGTAAACCAGCAATGCGTTGTTGTGTATGAATATCAATATAATTCGTGTGATTCGAATTATATGGGCTACACGAGCCGCCACCTCCACCTGCCCATCGAGGAGCATAAGTATTCCGTCATCGGTAAACACCTGAAGGATACACACTATCAAAGACCTACCAATCTTCACGAGCATTTTACCATCTTAAAGAAATGCCACGGAAAATTTGAGTGCCTTATTTACGAGATGCTTTTGATAAGGAAAAAGAGATCGACTCTGAACACTCAGAATGACTCCATTCCAGCGAAACTGTTTATTTAACAATTTTTCCCATTCTTTTGTTGATTCCCGCCTCGTTTATTCCAATGTAATTTGTCACTCACTATTCTTGGTTTTCACCCACGTGACCTTAGTCCTTGACAACCGTCGTTAACCGCCATTGTGGAGCCCCTCGAATCGTAAACAGAGACGCGTAGAGAGAGATGTGAGTGAGTTGTAGTGCGATGGTTCTCTGTATAATACCTGGCTGTGGAGTAAAATCTGGAAACAAGGAAGGTATTAGTCTATTCCGTATACCTATCGTTGTTGGTAAGAACGGTGAAAGTTATAAACAGCTAACAGAAGATCGCCGAAACGCGTGGATTTCACAGATAAGCCGAGACGACACGAAATCGAATGACTTTGTTTCTGGGAAGCCTGCCTTACTCTGGGACAGATACAACGAACAAAGGACAATTTAAAAGCTTTCGCAGCGATTGCCTCACGGTTTAATGTTAGATTTTAACTTTAAGTGTGGGGTTGGACTTATTTTGCTGAAATTGTCTTTACAGGTTTAGCAATTAAAGATTTTGCGGTAATTGCCAGTAACGGCTTTTGCTGTGAACAGTTGTGTTTTATCCTGTAAAGCTTTCGCAGCGATTTAGCACGCGTTGGTTCAGGGTTTTAGGGTAAAAGGCGAGCGAATTTTTCGAAAGTTGTTTTTTTCGATAAAGCGTTTCTCGGCCGGGTTTCCACCGATGTCTTCCCAATTCACACCACCGAAGCGCTTGAACCCCTCAAACAAGTGTGCTCAATTTCGACCGATTAAACCACAACGTCGCGGAAAAATTCATCTTCGAAAATTCATCTCATTAAATATGCCCGATGCAAATGCGGTGCTCCGGTTTTGAATATTTAATGAGGTGAATTTAACCTGAGTATCAGGCGTTTGTGATACTCAGGTTAGCAAATGTCTAACTCGGAGGCGTTTTATTCGATTTCGCTGAAATTCGACAGGCGAATGCGAGGGGTGGAGCGCCCAAACTGACTGAGTTTGAAGGAAATCGGACGAATTTCGAAGGAAAAAAGCTTCTCACCTTCTCAAGGTGAAGGACTGAGACTTTAATCGACCAAGTACTTTGACAGAAGAAGAGGGAAATCATCGAAACAAAGGGAATGAGGAGGCCTTTTCTTCTCATCTGGCGGCCATAGCAGTTAGCGAAGGTATTAAAAGAAATCCAACTGGAAACTGATACAGATAAGGTCGACGCCGAGTGTCAAACTTCCGAGTCACCTTCGCCACAAACAACAACAATCTTGCCCGCGATTTCCTTCCCTTGCTTAAACGGACGCAACGAAACCAGAAATCATCTGGTTGTACGCTTTCAAAATTTTGAAGGCCTTAAACTGCTTGTTTGTATAGTAGCTTGTCTCTAAAACTAACTAGGAAAGCAAGTCTGAGACTTCTAGAGGAGCCAACTGATCGCTCCGTATGGCCGCTGGGTCTACGCAAACGACAGAAAATCTTCTTCAAATAGCGCTCTCGAACGTGGCTTTCGAGGTTTTTTTTGCGTAGGATGAAAGTACTGGTACCTCGTCGAGTGATTTTGGGTCGCTTTCTTGGGAAATATCCATTGGAAAGATGAATTATTTGAAGACTTCCAACGTGAGCGCTCAAAATGTCATACATTTCCCTATAATCAGGGGCACCAGAATGGCGGAAACCTAATTTGCATAAGGTTATGACGTCAGCTGAAAACCGAGAATTGTATATATAACGTTCACTATCTTCTTATAATTTGCATATGATAATGGTGACATGTCGTCGCCGAAACGTCATGTTTTTATATCGCTATTTTTTATTCTAAAATGTTTCTCAAAACCTCTCATCATTAGAATATTATATTATTATAACAAGAAGAATAATAATAATAAAACGATGATGGTGAGGACAAGATTCGCAAAGAATATTTCAGACGCGTGCGATTGGTGTTACGAAGTGAACTTAATGCAGAAAAAAGGATTAAGGGCATAAATTAATTGGCTGTGCCACTGGTGACTTACAGCCTTAACCTTATTGATTGGAAGATCAGTGAGATACGGAAACTGGATGCCACAACTAGTAAGCCGTTTACAATACGTCGCATACACCACCCGGCGTAGAGAGGCTGTACGTACCACGCGGGCAAGGAAAAGGGTTCTAAAACAACTGGAATTAGAATATATGACAACAACGATTGGCCTTTAAGAGCACTTCGAGCACAAGACTGACAATATGATGCAACTGGTATGCAAACATCTTCAAAGAAGAAGCTATACGTACTTAATTATACCCAGTTGTGAGAGAGACTTAGTTAATAACCAACTTACTCATTTCATTTTTTATTTTATAGGTTTTCCTTTGCAGAAAGGTAGACATCAGTTCAAGAATCACCCTTCCTGGGCAGAAGATCAGTGTGAAACCATTCAATTTGAACCATTCATATTTTACCCTCACCAAAAGATCTTCATACAGCTTACCGTGAATCATGTGAACTACTCTGATCCAGCCTACGTCCATGAAGCCACTACTCCTTGGGTTGAAAGTGTGAACAGTACTCAATTCACTGCATGTGTGACCAGAGCAGGAAGAAATGATTACCCATCAGATAGCTTTGCTACTGTGGATTGGGTCGCTTATCAGGGAGCTCCTCCCGGAGGAATTGCGGGCGAGAAAAAGTTTACTCGTTGGTGGACTGGAACTAGTTGTCAGACTGTCACTTTGCCAAGCGTAAGTAAACTCAGTACATTGATGTCTTTCCTCCACGGATTTGTTGCTTCTATACGAGGAGTGACATAATGGTTAATTTTAAAATTCTATAGACTATCCTTCGCCAACCACCAAACAGACTACGTATACGCGCAAATTCGCTTCAGGTAACACTACAGATTTTGAAAGTGTGTTTGATTGCATCAGCATGCAAAAAATGGTGGTATTGCAAGCATTTGAAGCCCCTCTTTCCGTGAATGAGATAATTGTTTGGGCTCTTTGATTTTGGTAATGAAGTATTAAACCAAACCACCTTTTCAACTCGGTGTGCTATCGCACCCAACCAATTGATCGCATGTGCTCAAGATTTTCTCAACAATGTTTGTCACCTTAGCAGTGTCTAAACACCTACGGGTTGGATTTAGATGTTTCCTTTAATTTTTAAATTATCAGGGGAAATTCTCTTCACAACCTACTGTCTTCGTAACAGCCGAGCATTATAGATCAAGCCTGAAGCATGACGCAGCCAGTGTCTGGTTAGAAGACGTATCTGCACGTTCTTTTAAGATTTGTATCCGAGAACTACAGAACTTTGCAGGAGTTCACGATGACATTTCTGTGGTGAGCAGTGCGTACTAATTATGTGACTTAGTGATGAGCTGTCCAGGGTTATAAAGATGTTGTTCTTTGGTTCGACTCTATGTATAGCTAGACTAAGTCTTGTCGCAAATGAAGAAAAAGGTTCCATTTTTAGCTTTTCGTTCTCGTTCTACACAAGAGAAACAATAACAACAACAACAGCAACAAACTTTAGGACATTTCAGAATTTTTTATGGAATTTTATTAGTATCAGGAAAGCATTCGCATTTTTTACTGTTTTTAAAATCATGAAAACCGTGAGTTGTCCTCTTCAATTCAAGCCCAATATATATATATATATTTTTTAAGTCAAGCCCAATCGACCCAGCCTGTTGCGTGACACAAGCTCGTGGATAGACTGACTTTGAAGGGACCTTGAATAAGTTTATATTCAGAGGCATCCAACGTCTGAATGTTTTAAAATTTGTCTGAATCACCTAAAAAGGTTTCCACAATACTTGCATAAACCAACACATGAGGATTCGATCGCTAAGTAACCTCTGTGCATGCTCAATACGGCGAGTTTCGATCCATGGCAGAAGTCTCTTTTCCCGTACTCGTTAGCACAGAAAACGCAAAAGAAAATAGACCTCTGCTACCGGGGACGGGGAAGTTATAGGGGCACTTCAGGTCTGTAGAAATTTCTAGGTGGCTAATTTTTGCCTCGTCTGAAATTTCTACCAGTCATGACAGGTGATTTCATTTTAGACTGTATCGACTTTATTGCAATGCCTATCCTATGATCTTGGCTAAAGACACATTTTGCAAAGACTGTCCGTTGATTTGTATTTAACAATTAATTGTTTTAGTATAAATACACAGGTGATTATTTCAAAAAAGGGAAAAAAAAAAACCTTTCAACGCGAAAATCATCCTCACTTACAGTGGCAAAACGAGTACTGGCAGCTATTTTGTCCGTCGAGGTGATTATCGGCTGATAATCCGAGATAGCGAGCCAATGAGAGCGCGCGATTTTGTACAAT
>NC_090873.1:39519714-39529714 GCF_036669935.1 Montipora foliosa | reverse complement strand
TTGTGTCGCTGCTTAATGCACTGGTCCGGGATCAGTTTCAAAAGTTAAAAGACTGTCTTTGAATCGTGGAAGATCAAGGAGAGCGAAACACCAGACTCTGAAACCGGATTCTCTCCAAAAGAATAAATCATTCTTCTAATCAGAAAACTATGTCGTCTTTGAAGGATCTTTCAAGTGAGATTCTTCGTCACCAAATAAGGTTTAGGATTCTTCTCATAGAACATGAGTTCTTTGGGTAAAATTTCTTTGGTGTTCTTAAGGTAGAGGTCTTGAGGGACCTATACAAAACGTGGATTCCAGGCCCATGGACCACCACTGTGGACCCGGTCCATGGACCCCTTCATGGACCCGGTTCATGGACTACTCCAGCTGTGGACCACCCCTCATTTTGTACAGTTTCAAGCAGAAAAATCTCTGGACGAGAAAGAGAAGTCATCCTGGCACTTATCTGGACAATAAGCAATAATTATTGTCTCTTACGGAGACATGAAAAATTCAGGAGGCTTTAACGGGGTCCGAACCCGTGACCTCTGCGATGTCGGTGCAATGCTCTACGAACTGAACTATGAAGCCATTTAGTTGGGAGCAAGACATGTTTTGCATACGTCGTCCTCTTGGGGCCTTAGCATGCTTTTTTGGGCTGGTCTTTCTTATGCCAAGCTGGTAGGTCTGGACTCAGTCGACCGGTTGGTTCAGTTGGTTGAGCATCGGACTATTGTGCGGGAGGTCGCGGGATCAAAACCACGGCCGGACCAACACTAAGGAGAGGAGGAGAAAATGAGGAGAAAATGCTGCCTTTTTAATGACGTCATAGACTCTTTAGTCTTCTCGGATAAGGACAATAAACCGTAGGTACCTGTAACGGCCGAATAAATTTGTTTTGTTTTTTTTTTTCTTAATTAACCGCGGATGGTTGCGCGAGATCTTCGTGCGTTGGTAAGGACTGCGTGTAAATATCACGCGAGTATGTACCATGTAGCATGCAGGTATATGTGCAAAAGCAGTCCTGCAAAGTGCCTCACAAAGTGTTGATCATTGACCCTGAAAAGCCACTAGGGGAGTGGTCAACTACATATTAGGTGGTATAGGTGTCTATAAGAGACAATTGCTTAAATCAGTAACCCATACCTAGGAGCGACGTTTTCACAGACCGCGATTTATTGACGTCATAGAGGCAACTAACAGGAAGTGTCTTTGTTTCTTGCGGAAAAGGTAGTCTAAAAATAGATTGGTCCGCAAAACTGCCTTGACATAGGCTTAATATGGAAGTTGTTCGCTCCTAGTCATCGGCTCCTGCTCAAATTGTCCAGATAAGTGCGACAATCACTTCTCAGTTTCAGATTTTTCTGCTGGTAACTTTACAAAATAAGGGTTGGTCCACAGGGGTAGTCCATGGACCGGGTCTACAGGGGTGGTCCATTGAGGTCAACACTTATGGCCATCCGTCAAACTGACATTGGACAAATTTTTTTTACAATTACACGACGCAATATCCCATCTTAATATGACAAGCTTATCGCTGTAAAAAGAATGAAAACAGGCGGAATTAGAGCTTTAGTTCAACAAGAAATAGCATTTCTAAGCAAAGCCGCGCTGATCTACAGTAATTAGGTCTAAAAACCACTTTGAAGACGGTTACACTTCAATTATTTTGCTGGGTATCACTATGTCAATACTCTAAAAAGTTCGACTCTCCGGGAGCTTGTCTCGTTAGTCAAGTGGAACTGTAGGGAGAAGCCATCGATCCGGGTTCAACTCTTTGCTTCGCTTGTTCTAAATCTTCTCTGCATGTTGAAAATGCTTGTTTCCTTGAAGTAGATTTGAAGTCTAAAGTAGATTGTACGTCGTGTAAGTTGAATAAAAAGGGAATTGTCAGTTTGAGGGATGGCCATAAGTGTTGACCGTCCATGGACCTGGGGTCCATGTTTTGTATACGTCCGGTCTTGAAGGAAGTATCATTTTGCTGCTTTTCATAAATTGCTTTTCATTGTATACATATGTAAACAAATAATGGCTGTTCTTCACCAAATAATGAGTTCTTAAATAAAGATTTATACTTCTGGTTGGATAACCGCGTTGACATTTAGAATATTATTCTTCCATGAAAGTTTGTAATGCTTTCCAAATTTAGAAAATATACATACATACACAAGGTAATTCATAAAAGCCACGATCGCAAATTCATACTCCTCTGTTAAATTTCACGAAGATTAATGATGCAGAACTCAGGTGACAAATACAAATTTCTGAAACTTAAACGCCTAAAAATACTAATAATTTTGAAAAATCTATGCGGCATGAAATCAGCCAAACTATTTAGTTAATAAGATAAGTCCCTAGAAATGGAAACAGTTTGTAAGCTCCATTAACATGAAAAAGAAATTCTCTTGAAATTAAAGTGTTACATACACAAAAACAAAATTTTTGTAGATAAAATCTATCCTAAGAAAAAAAAAGCCAATTTGGAACTATTTCAAAGCACACATCCAAAGAAAAACAGCACTAAACTCTAGTTTGTAGACATGTTAGCTTTTTTGGATACTCTAGGTTGACCACGTAATGTACCCAGAACCGAGCAGCAAGACTGTATGAATTTACTTCCAGAGGAACCTCATTGTCAACAATAATGAAAAGCTGTTGTTCATAATCGTCGGTCTCTGGGCAGAGCATATCAACATCCCCACTTAAAACTGTTCACATAATCATTAAAGTCGTCAATTTCCTGTGGAAAAGCAGAGAGGTGCACACCGAAAGAAAATAAAAAAATGCAAAAGCCAAAAGTTCTTTAGGAAGTTAAGACTAGTCATCCTTAATACACTTAATAGTCCATTTTTCCAGACGAGTGGAGGTCGGTACTTATTTTGAACCCTCAAATTTGACAGATTGGATGTAATAATATTTTTTACATTATTATCCTGAGAATGTTTATTTCCCATCTTACCCCTCAAGATAATGTCATCCTTTCCTCACTGCCAAAGTTTTGAAATGGTACTATTCTCTTCAACTCACTGACTAACAATGCACAAAAGACAGTTTATTTTAAAACTCCAATCAGGAACAGAGACTTGTCTACAACCTTGAATCTAAACATTTCTTTTGTTGGCATGAAAAATAAATTGCATTAGAAACTGTTGACAACTGTACATACCAACATAAAGACGCCACTCTGACAAAGTTTAATTGAGGGGTTGTGTCGAATAAGTTCTCAAATGACTAGAAATACTGCACAGTCTGCAATGTTGCATTGTCCTTTTGTTTCACAAAATACTTATTTTATCAGAAATATAGGCTGCTGTAAAGTTGCTTCCAAACACACTGCAAAAGCATGACGTCTGTGTCTAGATAATGAAACTAAATGAGCCAGTTAGTTCATTGATGCCAGCACTTAGCTCTGTTTTTGGTAGAGTAACTAAGGGTATCACTGATTCCCTTACTGGCCCCTGGGCGTGCGATTTGACGGATTTTACTCGGTCTAACGCCAGATTATTTTACTCGTCAACTGGGTCATCCTAGGGCATTTGAGGTGTCCATAAGCTTAGCTCTTCAAAACTTTGTCCCTTCTATTAAATGGGATGCTAAACAATCACAGAATTTGTTTCAAGGTTTTTCAAGCATTTGTTAGTATTAAGTTGTATGCGGGTACATATAGAGAGGCAACGTGGATTAAAGTTATAGAAAACTGAGAGATGATCAAGACCAACCTCATTCCTTAGGTCTCTCTTCTCTGCTTCCTTTCTCCTCAACAACAAAGGAAGAAGAGAAGAGAGACCCTGGGAACGAGGTTGGATAAAGGTTCCACAGGCAGCCCAAGCTCAGTATACGATTTACAGATTTTGTATGGGAAAATTAACTTTGAGCTTATAAATGGTGAAATAAGCTGTAAATGTAGAAATAAACTTCACTCACCTCTACATACAGTTGTCCTTGTCTTTTCTGTGCAGTTGGAGGGCAAACTGTGTCCGTTTTAGCAGGGTTTGTGGCTTTCGAATTTTTACGATGTCGTTAGTTGTCATTTTCCGTGATAAAGAGAAGAAAGGCTGGTGACTCGCGGCGATCTCGTCCCACAAATTGCTTTCGCATCACAAAGCAACGGTCCGAATCGCCATAAAAACACCACAGCCTTAAGGCCGGCTCCGTTACCACACAGTGATTTTTGGCGGATAAATTCCAAATAATGTTCGGCTTTCTATAATCTGTCCATGTGTTCAGCTAGATGTGTGGCTACGGCCGTTATAGCTTGATAGCGATCGTATTATATTCTGCACTCTCAATGGACAATTTGAAACACTTGGCCAATGAGAGTGCAGAATGTAATACGATCGCAATCAAGCTATAACGGCCGTAGCGACACATCTAGCTGAACGCATGGGAAAATTATAGATTATAGAAAGCCGAATATTATTTGGAATTTATCCGCCGAAAACCGCTGTGTGTTCCCGGAGTGGAAGTAATGTGATACGAAAAATTTTTTGGCCTTAAGGCTGTGGTGTTTTTATGGCGATTCGGACCGTTGCTTTGTGATGCGAAAGCAATTTGTGGGACGAGATCGCCGCGAGTCACCAGCCTTTCTTCTCTTTATGACGGAAAATGACGACTAACGGTATCGTAAAAATTGGAAAGCCACAAACCAGGCTAAAACGGAAACAGTTTTCCCTCCGATTGCACAGAAAAAACGAGAGCAACTGTACGTAGAGGTAAGTGAAGTTTAGTTCTACATTTACAGCTTACTTTAGCATTTATAAGCTCGAAGTTAACTTTTCCATGCAAAGTCTTTAAATCGTATACCAAGCTTGGGCTGCCTGTGGTTGTTCAAAAGGTGGATAGCGCTACCCACCAGGTGCCAGTTGTTGAAACAATGGATAGCGCTATCTGCAGGAGGATAAATCTCTATCCAGTGGATAAAAAATAGCGGAACCCCAGGCAGACAACGCTGAGGATGCGAGAGCGCGTAACGTCACGTTATTTTGAGACAGTTGTAATGGGCGATTCAACTAATCGAGGAAAATGTTCCATAAAAACTTCAAATCGCGATGTCTCTTTTCGAAAACTCATTTTATGGAAAGCCAGATAAATAAAGTTCACTCCCCTACTATTTTCTGCGTTGTCCTAAGTGATTTGATGGGTTTTTGGGACGCTTGGATTCCCTCTTTAGGTCACACGCGTCGTCACATACAATAGCGGTATTTCTTGTTTACAAACATTGAGGTCACATTTCTTTTGATATTCAAATTTGCCAACCACGGAACAAAAGAAGTCATTGTTTCAACAGCCAATCAGGTTCTGGTTGGCATATTAATAACAATAGATGACGTCACGAGAAACATCGCTATGGGAAGCTTTAGCAACGACGACAGGAACGGCAACGAGAACGTCATATCAAAACATAATTTCGTGTTATTGCAATCACTTCGCGACTACTCCAAGCTTTTTAATAAGACAAAGGTGTGGCAGTCCCTCAGGAATGAAATCGTTATGAGTGGCGCTTAATTTAGATAAAATGAGAATTTATCTCCAATTGCCGACGTCCTCCATAAAACCTCAAATTTGGCTATTTCACGTTGTTGTTTTGCTGACGACGGCAAAGAAATGAACAAAAATGAAAAATGCACGTGCAGGGCGTGCAAAGCTATTGTTTTTGCCCTCTAATATGCAAATTTGTAACATTCACGTCGCCGTCCCCGTTGTCTTTGCTGAAGCTCCCTATTTTATGTGACGACGCGCGTGATCTGAAGAGGAAATCGAAGCATCCCAAAGACCCATCAAATCACTTAGGACAACGCAGAAAATAGTAGGTAAGTGAACTTTATTTATTTGGCTGTCCATAAAATGAGTTCTTGAAAAGCAACATAGCGATTTTAAGTTTTTATGGAAAAATTTCCTCGATTAGTTGAATCGGCCGTTACAACTGTCTCAAAATAACGTGACGTCACACGCTCTCTCATCCTTAGGGTTGTCTGCCTGTGGCAGAAGCAATTGCTCTGTCCAATAGATAGTACATTCTGTGGTGGATAACATCATCCACATTTCTAACAACTGGGGCCAGATAAATCACTATCCAGTGGATAAACACTAGGAAAACCAATTGACTAATCAATTCGGTAGTGCTGGATGCAATGGATAGCCCTATCTACCCTTCAAAGAACTGGGGCCAGAACTCGTACAGTCAAACAACCTTTGAAGTCTGAAGCACTTGACCACTGTGGCTTCAATAAGCAAATAATAATCGCCACTGTAATTAATACTGTGGGCTGAGCAACTACGGACAAAAACTCCATGTGTAGTAGTACATTAAAGTACTTCAGAGAGGGTTTCTTGAATACTGTATTACTCAAAAGAATTTCTATTTGTTCTAAGTACCTAAAATGTAAGGCAAATTCCATTGGATTGAGTTATAAATCTCGTTACATTGATTTGATTCTCTATATCTAATCTGGCCTCTTCCTCCAATGGAGATTGAAAACACGAGTACAGAGTAATGAGACCAAATGAAATTCGAGTAATGTTTTCAACCTACCAAAAGAAAGGATTGCTTTGCATGCCAGAGAGCCGAAAATTCCACGATATTTTCAAAGCGTTCAACAGCACTGTCACCAGCCAAACGAGATTTCTTTGCATCAGTTATTCTTTCTCTACCCAAAAATCACCTGCTAAAGGTACTCGCACCTTTTCCAGGACACTTACATCTACGTAACTAACTACGAGAGGTTCATCTTATGGATTCATATGATAATATACAGCAACTTTAAGACTCGGTATGACTACATTTTAAAGCCACAATTACTCAGTGAAAGATGATTCCATTCGATTAGATTTAATAGGCTCTCACTCTTTGTTTTGGCTCCAAACAAATCAATCGAAGGTTTTGCGAAGCCAGCCAAATAAACATGCGATGCTCTGTAAACTCCTTCACGAAAACCTTGGGAGAGTCTCCTGGGGCCGAAATCGGTTGCTCATGCTCAGACTCTTAACCAATGAAAAAGTTTATCCAAACAGATTATCCCAGAATCGCTCGTTTACCGACCCGCTGGTAAGGGGAACGAAGACTCTGGGAACGAGATTGAAATTGGTCAAATTTGCAACATTGAAAATATGGTGCAAGTCGATCATACACGCTGAAACAGTTCTCAAAACACGTGAGGGAAGTTGTGAATTCCGAGAACATGGCGAATTTTGTTGTTTCAACCTACGATAATCTAAATAGACAAGTACAATAGTGTTTTCCTCATAAACGAGCACGGTGACCTATATTTTTCTATTGCATTATTTTGGTGACAAATTATCCCCTTCAAATAAAATAATAATGATAATAATAATAATAATAATAATAAGGAGAAAAAGATATAGCTAAAAACGTACACGGAGCCCCTTACCCAGTGATGTAAATTACGATCTTGAAAACAAAGACTCGAGAAACGCTTTTGAGTGGATGTCTTTCAGGTTGAGTGATTTTTCCATAAACTATAAAAGAAAGTGTTCCATATGCTCTAGACTTTCTACTATTAGGTGTTTTTTCAAGTGTTACTTTAAAAACCCTCTCGTTTAGCTACCGCAAAGTGTACCCTGAGCCGATGAACTGAAATAACGCGCGTGTTTAGTATCAGTACCGGCATCAATGGGGTAAGATTGGCCCATTATAGACATATCGTTTTATGTAGTTCTCAAAACAGGGATTAGTAGGAAACATTCAGGGAAAGTTTCAAGAAAATCGTTTGACAACTTTCTTTTTTTTTTTCCTGAGGAATCACCTTAAGCGACAGACAAGTGGAGAAACGTTTTTTTTTCTCGAAAAATGCCAAAATCAAATAATTCTTCATCTTCTCAAAAAATACACTTTTCAGCTGAACTTGTCAACAGGGAAACCTTCAATTTTTGCTTTCATTTTCAGATATCTGCCCTGATGACTGGATGTATTTTAAAGGATATTGTTACCAAAAAGTATCATCCTGTGATTCCTGGAGCAATGGCCAGAGCAGGTGTGCTACACAGGGAGCCAACCTCCCCAGTGTTCACAGCCAAGAAGAAAATGTCTTTCTGCAAAACTTACACAACGGTGAAAATGGTTGGCTTGGTTTGTCTGACATAAATAGTGAAGGAACGTTCGTTTGGAGTGATGGAACTCGATTTGACTTCCATTACTGGGCAACGAATCAACCTAATAACTTCCGTAATGAGGATTGCGTGCACACCCTTGGCTCACTTCAGGCTCACAAATTCAAATGGAATGATGTCAACTGTTCAAGCTGCCATAAGTACAGCTGTAAGAAAGGTAGGAAGTTAGCGTGAAGTAATAGAGCTGAGAGCTAGCCAAAGCATAGTCTCCTTCAGGGCCCCTCAGGCGATGCCTCAACTGAACGGTCCTCGTCCCCACGTAGCTGGTCAAAGTGAACTGCCCTCCGTTCTCTCGGAGTAAGCTAATCGTAATGTAGCTTTCATGCTGGTGCCGAGGTTTGCGTACAAAGTTTCCAGCAAAAAACCGACTTCATTTATTCGCAGCGAAAATGCTGGATGTTGGAGAAGCGTTCAACATGGTAAACCAGTTTCAAATTCGCGACAAAAGTCAATATCGAGGTTTACGGAAACGCCAGGATCGAGATGAAGTGCTTGTTTATCCGACGAGATTGGTTTTGATTGAGCGACTGTGGTGTAAAGGAAAGAAAACTAAAATTAGTTGCAACAAGTCTCCGAAGTTTGAGCAAAAGAAGGTATTTCAAAGTCCTAATTATTTACGTACGTAACTTCAAAAGAGGTCAAAATTAATATTACTCTTCATGCACGAAGCTAAGCTATAATTTAGCACCTATAAATAAGAGTACGGCACTTGAGGTATGTCAGTAAAAGTTATTTATCTGGGAACGCTGCATAGTCGGTTGATTATATTTATTTCATAATAATTTAGATTACGACGAGTGCCAAGGGTTTTCTTACAACTGTCCAGAGAATGCCACCTGCATTAATAATGATGGATCTTTCACCTGTAGATGCACTTCAGGATACAGTTATGATGGAAGGAATTGCTTGGGTATGTACTACTGATGTGATTCTTAAAATGTTAACTAAAGTGGACCTTTTCACGGTTTCTGACGCATATTGGTTGGGGAGGGGGGGGGATACGGCTTAAATTTCAGTGACTGTTGGATTGGATTGGATAACTTTATTTAGAAACGGTAAACTCATCTGTCGCAACTATGAAAACCTAATTAATTACCAGCATTACTAGCAAAGTTTATGTGTGTGTCATCAGTATACATTCGAGGTTCAGAATTTAATTGACAGTTAGGTAAGTCGTTAACATATATTATAAAAAGGAGTGGACCCAAAATTGTACCTTGAGGTATACCACAAGTAAGGAAATGGTCCCCAGAGAGAGAACAATTTGTAAAACATTGTTGTTTGCGGCAGCCCAAGTATGATCTAAACCAATTGTATGAAGTGCCATGGACACCATATTTCACAAGTTTAGACAAAAGAATATCGTGATGGACGGTGTCAAAAGCTTTCTTTAAATCCAAGAAAACGACTGCGTTTACATTACCCTGGTCAATGTTGTAAGCCCAACTATTGATAGCTTCACGTAATGCAGTGACAGTGGAATGAAGAGGTCGAAATCCCGATTGGTGTCTTGAGATGAGTTTGTGTATAGTAAGGTAATTATAGAGTTGATCATGAATGATTCTCTCAAAGACCTTAGCTACAACTGGAATTACTGAAATTGGGCGGTAATTATTTAGATCTGAACGATTACCCTGTTTGAACAAGGGGATGACTTTCGAAAGTTTCCATTCATCAGGGAAAATTCCAGAAACAATAGATTAATTAAAGATAGTACAGAGTGATTCGGCTATTAAATCAGCACATTTGCGTAAGTGTTTTGCAGATATTTTGTCCAAACCAGTAGATTTTGATTTACATAATCTGGATAAAAGAAGAAGAACCTTGGAGACGCTGGTCCGTTTTAGTTCGAATGTGCAGTGACCAGTCTCAGCTAAATAATCCAAATGAG